>NW_015392719.1:0-10330 GCF_001527695.2 Protobothrops mucrosquamatus
AAGTATGTAAATATATGGCCTTAAACATGATAAAGGAAATTTGTAGACAGGCCAAAGGGAATAGCATTTTATATTACATTGCAGAATAGGAAGAATGTATACCCTACCTCAGGGCCCAGGAGGACACCTCCAGGCTGGGAACTGTATGGATCTAATTGGGGACTTGATTCCAGAGGACAAGTGCTGCTGCTTAGAAGCTGTGCTTCCTGCTCCATAAATGACACTGTTTATGTCATGGTTCCGACTTATGAGACCAAACAAATCAGAACTCCAAGGCTAGAGATTTCCTCAAAGAACATGTTTATTGGCTACATAATATCGGCATGGTCAAAAGTAAATGAAGTCTGAAATTCCCTCCAAAGAGATCCACTATTACTAAATTAAATTTCCTACCCCAGTACTGTGCAATCAGCTACATTCCCCAATAGAATAGCTTGGCAGGCTTTCTAACCAAATGCTCACGCACCCCACCTAACAGACAGAAATGACCTTGGTTCCCACGGAACAGTAAAATGTTTAGACTAGCAGAAATCCTCCGCACCACCTCCCATTCTTGTGGAAACGTAGAACAAGCAAAACATTCCCACTCAGCTAGATGGGACCAGCCGGGCAGAAATTAGGGAGAGACAGCCAGTCCTTCAAACAACCCAGACCTACATCATTTCTTAACAGCCACAGTCACACAATCTTGGTAGGATTGAGCCTGTTTCTCTCCATCCAGTCCCTCATAGCCTCCTGGCACTGAAGAGAATATCTGCAATATCACTTGGTTACAAACCTTGTAGGTTTCATAAGGCTAAAATAATAGAGTATAGAGTCTACCCTAGCCGCTCTTCCCTGAGGGGGTGCCCAACTGCATTTACCTCCTCCTCAAGGCTACTGCTTCTGTGCTCACTCTCCTTGGCCAGGTTGCTCATGGTGGGTGCAGGAGGGCAAAGTGCATGGGTCAGAGGGAGGCCCACTCCCTCTCCATGCGAGGAGACCCAGCATTGTAACCAAAGCATCCTCAGCAATAGGATGGGAGACCATCAGGGGATGGCGAAAGGGCAACAGGGCTGCTGGTGGCCAAGTGCTAAGGCAGGACTTTCCTCAGACCCTCCCTCCCTCTTTTTCCAATCTCCTTCCTTCCTTCCTTCCTTCCTTCCTTCCTTCCCTCCCTCCCTCCCTCCCTCCCTCCCTCCTTCCTTCCTTCCTTCCTTCCTTCCTTCCTTTCTTCCTTCCTTCCTTCCTTCCTTCCTTCCCTCCTTCCCTCCTTCCTTCCTTCCTCCCTTCCTCCCTCCCCTCCTTCCTGGCACGGCTACCAGGAAACTCCAGCGCTTCTCTCAAAGAGTGTTGGAAGAGACCTTTGAGATCTTTATTCCAAGCCTCTTCTCATGCAGGAGACATATACCATTCCAGACATTGGAATATCTAATCTCTACTTAAAAGCCTCCAGTGATGGAGTATCCACAACTTCTGAAGGCAAGCCCTTAGTTGTTTTCATAAGTCCTTAGTTCTAGGCTGGTTTTCTTCTTGATTAGTTTCCATCTATTATTGCCTTCTGGTGCTTTGGAAAATAGGTTGACCCCTTCTTCTCTGTGGCAGCCATGAAATATTACAACACTGCTATCATGTCACCACCACTAGTCCTTTTCACTAAGCTAGACACACCCAATTGTCATATGTTTTACCCCCCAGCCCCCTAATCATCTATGTTTACCATCCATTTAGACCAAATGGTCCCCCTGATTTGATTTATAGAACAGTGGCCATGAGCAGAGTCTTCTCAGAGACAGCAGCCCAATTATAGAACTTTCTTCCAAGGAAAATATGAACAGTGCATACCTCACCCATTTAGAGGCGACTGTTCAGCCAGGCATATGTAGAACAACACCACATTTATGGACAAACAGCACTAAGTAAATTACTACTAATATTTTTCTTTCTTAAAATACACACTTTTAATATTGTTTTAAGCAGTGCTGGTGATGCTTTACAATAGTTGTCTTTGAGAGTTTTTTTTGTAAACCACCCTGGATTTCTCAGAAACATTTAATTTTGAATTAGATGTTGATTTAATAAATTAGGCAGAAGAAACAAATGTTTAAATACATCTAAATCCCACAGACCTACTGCCTCCTAGGTGCATACTGCAGAGAAAATAAGGCATTGCATTTCTAGCCAGCATAGCCACAGGATTATGGGAAATGTGGTCCATGACAGAGCTTTTCAACCGGTGGTACACGTACCACTAGTGGTACGTTGGCACCTGGCAGGTGGTACGCATACGATGGGTTGAACAGCACTGTAAAAAAAATGTTTAAAAAAGTGTAAAAGTGGATGAGGTGAAGTGGCAGCAGTGGCGCATAGGCTTGTGGGAAAGTCAGTCGGAACTGCACGTTGCCTGGGTCCTGCTGAGAACCCAGGATCGGTGCGCACAGTTTCAGCTGATTGGAGGTGGCAGGGGCCTCACCCAGTCTTCAGGCAGAGATTCACCTGGAGCTGCGCAAGGCCTGGGTCCTGCTGAAGGGGAGAGAAGAGATGATATTAAAGGGGGTGGGGGAAGAGATGATATTAAAAGGGGTTAGAGAGGACTACCTGTACTTTATCCCTTTTTTCCATATTTTTTTTTTTGGTCATCAAGTTATTGACACCTTGCTAGGCGACTGATGGTACTTGAATATTTCTATATTCTAAAAGTGGTACAATAGGTGAAAAGGTTGAAAAGCCCTGGTCCGTGACATCCAAAGGACATTAGTTTGGGTAAGGCTGGATTAAATTATAAAAGAGCAGATGAGAGGAAGTAGAAGCAAGAAACACTTTCCATGTCTCCGACAAAATAATTGGGGAGGGGGGAGTTGACTCGGCCTTTTAATTTCAACTCATGCCAATTCCTCTTATCTTCCCATTCAATTCAATGAGTTCTATTATTGGCTGGATTTTAGGGAGGGAAAGCAGCAAGAATAGACCACAAAGTGGATCTAGGAGTTTGCTCTCTCGCCTGCCTGCACACCACCTCCCCGACGCAGCATGTGTGTGTGTGAGAGAGACACACAGAGAGACCCCCTTTTTGTAAGTTTGCTTACTCTGCAATGTTTTCCTTTCCCCAAACTTCTGCTTCCCTTCTGGCTCAATCTCAATCTCTCTTTCTCTCTCTCCCTCAGACACAAAAACTCTCTCTCTCTCTCTCTCTCTCTCTCTCTCTCTCTCTCTCTCTCTCTCTCTCTCTCTCCACACACACACACACACACACAGAGAGAGAGAGAGAGAGAGAGAGAGAGAGAGAGAAACCCTTCCTGCTTTCTCCTTCTTCTCACCCTTTCTCTCCAGCTGCCACTCATTGCCAGCCACCAGCAGTTCCAGGCTGCGGCTCTGCATGACTACTGCATTCCTCTCTCTAGCCCTACAATGTGGCAGAGAGGGTGAATGGGACCCAGCCGATGCTCAGCTTGTGCCACTGTGTGCTCCCATCTTTGTGTTTTTCATCCCACAGCCGCGACATGCGAGGCAGCAAACGGCTGGTTTCGGTGTGCCGTGGCTGTTTGCCTCCAGCCATTTGCCACGATGCATGAGGTGGCTGTTTCCCTCTGGCCAGAGGCAAATAGCCACACCATGCCAAAACAGGCCATTTGCAAAAGAAGGACATGGAAGCAGAGGATGTGAAGACCGGGAAACTCTCTCACAATTTTTGGAGGTTTACATCCTAACTCCAAAATCCAGAGATTGTACATCAGCCGGAGTAAGGTCAGGCAGGATCTGGAGACTGTTAAAGGATTTTTCATGGATGAAACCCAAGGCATCTAAGTATAGATCAGTAAGATGGCACCGAAAGATGAGCTTCTGAGAGAATGACTTGGGCATCGTCAGACATCAGAAGAAGATCAAACAGAGGAAGTACTATGCTCAGTACAAGAACTCACATGGATACACATTGACAGATTGCTGAGGTGGAAGATATTAGGAAATCCTACCAGTGGCTGGAAAGGACTAGACTAAAAGAAAGCACTCATCAATAACATTTCATCTGTATAAATCCAAATCCTGTTTTTAAGCTTTACTAATTTACAATTACCATATTCCAATTTGGCTTTTAGATAAACATATTATTAACACTTCAGATGTCCCTCCTTTCCCTTTTTCCTTAACTTAATCCTTATCTCTAAGATATACATATTATTTCAACCATAATATTCTTATATTTTCTACAAGTATTCTATTTTTTAATCTAGTAACTCATTTATTAATACCATTTCTTCTTTTATCAGAAATCCCTCTTATTCTCCTTCCATTACATAATAGCTATCCTTCCTAAAAATAAAAATATTATTCCAAAAAATACATTTGTACTCTATTTTAAAACTGTAATCTATCAATCAATCTATATCTATGAAAAACTCTTTTAACCCACTTAATAAAGCTTAAATCCGATCCAAATAATTGTTATATCCATAACAAGCATATTAATACAGAAAAACATCTTCTTACTAAGGTCGCATATTTGATTAATCTTTATTCAATCAAGATTTCTAAAGCCTTATTTACCCGTCAAGTAAAGTTTTAAATCACATTTTTAAATCTAATTCTAGCTTTCTTTTTGTGCCAGTCCAGTTTCCATAGTAGAGCTTCTATCTCGTCGAGTCTCAATATTTGAGTGAGTGGTCACCATGGATGCTTGGAAGACAAGCTCCGTCTTCCTCATCAAGTTTCGCTTTGCTGGGAGACCCTGAGAAGTGTCGAAGATTGCCCTGTAGGGCGACCAGCAAGGAGGGCCCCCCGCTGGATTGCGGGAGAGCAGTAGTTCTTCCACTAGATCCGGCGCAACCCTCCAAACCGGCAGATGAAAGACTGGCCATAGCAATATGGCTTGTCACTAAGCTGCAGACAGCCGAAGTCACACTTACTAGCAGGCACCTACAAAGCAGCGCGGATGAAACTGGGTGAGATCTACCTCTCTTAAATCCAACTATCATTTTGACCTGCATAAGCTGCCTAAAGTACTTTCCCCCCTGTGTAGAGAGGGAAGGGAAACCTTATCCCACCCTCTAATAACAGCAGCAACTGACTATCCAGGGGAGCTTAAAACATTGAAAGAATAACTTGGTTTTAACTGATTTTAACTGGACTTTTATTTTCCTAAAGTTTGAGGACTAAAAGATTCCTCATTTCTTATTTTTTACTCTATTTTTATTGAAGATTTGGGTTTTTATCTACAAAAAGAAGTAAAATTCCTAAGTGGTATGGGTGACACCTTGTAGCTAAACTTGGTATTACAATTTGTCATTGCCTAACAAGACTTGGCTCATAGCCCAGACCAGGGGTAGGCAACCTTGGCTCTTTTATGACTCGTGGACTTCAATTCCCAGAATTCCTGATCCAGCATGGCTGGATCAGGAATTCTGGGAGTTGAAGTCCACGAGTCATAAAAGAGCCAACATTGCCTACCCCTGGCCCAGACTATAGATAAGACCTCTGTAAACTTGGAAGATATTAGCTCTGAGAAGCCCAGCTGTGCTCTACACTTAGTGATAAAACTACTTTTACTTTCTGACTGTAAAGCTTTTAATTCTACATACTATTAAAAAAATGGATGAAGATCAGGAACAGACTCTTTTTTTGATGAGAGCACTTATTAAAACTATTCTCACAGCTACTGATGAATTAAGAGGCAACAGAAAAGAACAAGATGTCAGCCAGATGTACAAACTCAAACTCTGACTACAATTAAAGAATCAACTACACAGAATATAATAGAAGAAGAAGTGGAACAATTAAACAGTACTACAGAAGACTCAATTGATCAACAAATAGACCTAATGGAAAACCCAGAAAAGAGACTGACAATATGGAAAATGGAAAAGATTCTTTCTACAAACCAGAAGAAGCCTGAGGAACAAGAAGAAGAACAGATGGAAGGGAAGATAAATATTCCAGGACAACTACGTCAAGACAGAAAGAGAAAGAGACGTTTTGTTAGCATTTCCACAAAATTGATGATTGGATGCCCTCTTTTGTTTCAAATAATATGTATAATAACAGAGGGAGATCCATTTGATGATTTGACAACATGGAGATGGAAGGCGAGCTGGCAAAGAAAGAAAGCTAGAATAAGATTGAAAAAAATGGGGTTTTGACTTATTAGTTAAGATTAAAAGAGAATATACTTAAATAGATAAGATGTAATAAAGATAATTTTGAGCATCTAAAACTTGAAAGCATAAATATTAAAAGCTAAAATTGAATATTGATTTGCCTACAAAGATTTAATGTAAAAGTAATTAAGACATATATAAGCTAAAAATCTATTGAAAAATGTAATGAACATATTTTATTTAGCTGATATATTAAGAATTGTATTAACTTAATATGAGATAGTCGACATTAAGAGAAAGACAGAGGAAGTATCTGATGCTGAAAAAAGAGAAATTTTGATTACTAAGTTTAAGATATTTGGAAATTAATAGAAAATAAGAATGTTATATAGTATTACTAATTAGATGATGTAAGATGGTGTGAAATAGTATATGTTTGAACAGATAAGATGTGTATCGTGAATATTAGACTATGTAATGAATTTGATAATGGGAACTTTGGTTACTCAAAATTTGGAAATTATAATCTATAAATGTTAAATTTAAATATTAACAGGAAATTAAAATATGGGAAAACTGATTAGGACATTGATTGTCTATAAAGATTGAATGTTAAAATGACTACGGTAGCTATAAGTTAAAAATTATTGATAACTGTAAAAATGTTATTTTTATTCAATTGAAATAATAAGAATTGTATTAGTTTAAATAAGAGACAGTAAATGCTAAAGGGGAAAAGAGAGGAAATATGTAAGGTGGTACTTTGAGATTTGTATTAAACATATTTGTAAGTTATTGAATTATCAGTTAACCCAACACCATGTTGCCTTCAAAATTCTTAAATGTAAAATCAGAAAATTAATAAAACTTTCTTTTTTAAAAAAGCCTAATTAACATCATCCTGGGCAAACTGTTTCCACAGAGACTGACTACCATTGTTTTAGGCAAGTTGCTGTCACCAGAGACTAACTGCCATCATTCTAGGCAAGTTGTCACCAGAGGCTGATTAACATCATCCCAGGCAAGTTGTTGTCGTCATCAGAGACTGACTACCATTGTGTTAGGCAAAATTGCTGTCACCAAAGATTGACTGCCATCGTTCTGAGCAGGTTGCTGCTACCAGAGACAGACTACCATTGCCTTACACCAGCTGCTGTTATCAGGATTTGGCTACCATCTTTCCCTGTAAGTTCTTACTGCCTGAGATCAACCACCATCATCCCACATGAGTCACCATTGAGACAGAGTAACCATGACCGCCCCATGTGCGTGGCTGCTGATCGTGACTGAATACCACCGTGTTACATGCTATGTTAGGCAGAGGTGCCAACATGAGAGACCTCCTTGGGCTGGCAGTCATCTGGAAGGGAGGTCGGGAGGGCCCGGACTTAAGCGGACTCTACCAAAACTGAACGTAGGTGGGCAGTAAGGGAAAAGGATGCATATGCAATGCGTTAGGCACTCTTAACCTGGAGGCATTTCTTGGAACAGGGAAAACACATTTTGAGGTATGGATTGACCACAAAACTTAGAAATCCTAAAAACTCCATGGAGGTTGTTGACCAAACAAGTCCGCTAGGCTCAATACTTTAACCGATTCAATTTCATACTGCAATATCTCTCGGGAGGAAGAACTTCCTAGCAGATACCCTATCCAGTCTACCACAATATAACAGTTCAAACCTGGAGGTGGTTAGACTGGTTATTCCAACCCAGGAACTAGCAGCTCCAGTCACCACCAGAGCACAAGCTAAACTAAAACACCAGGTAGTCAAGGGGAGCCCTGAAAGCCACATTGGAGAAGGACAAGTGGTTCTAAGCCTACAAGGAGGAATTCTTGAAGCAAGATGGTTTATCCAAATTGTACATCTCTGAAAGTCAATGGACGATGATCTTACAGAAAAGCCATGACTCCAAAGTTGTGGGACATTCTGGTTTTGTCAAATCCTTACACTTGGTTAAGCGCCAATTTTGTAGCCATCACTAAAGAAAGACATAGAGAGTTATATAACTAGTTACCCTACCTGTGCCTCTGCAGAAAGGCATAAAGGGAAGACACCAGGGCTTTTCCAGCAAGTGGCCAAGCCCAAAGCCACAGGGAAAGAGATTTCAATGGATATTATAATAGAGGTACCGGAGAGTTCAGGAAATGTCGTGATAATAGATTTATTTTCTAGACAAGTACATTTTGTGCCCTGCCAAAAAATCCCATCCACTTGCACCTTAGCCAAACTGTTTGTATAGCACATCTGTAGACTGCACGCAGCCCCAGAGAGAATAATTTTGGACCATAGCATCCAGTTCACTTCATGGTTTTGGCAAGAGTTCTTAAAACCTTTGGGGACCACACATAGGCTTAGCTCCTCATGTCATCTGGAAATGAATGGATGTTGTGAGCAATATCTCAAGTGTTACATTAATTATCAACAGGACAATTGAGTGACCTCCTTCCTTTCACTGAGGTTGCCTACAATAAATCAGTACATAGTAGCACTGGATTCACCCCTTTTAAAATGGCCATGGGGCAGGACTTTATGTCTATCACCAGGTTGCCCCAGGCCACCAAAAGACTTTAAAGTTGGGGACAGGGTCTATTTATCCACCAAGTACTTACTTGGGGGAAGGTATAGCCAACCTTCCCCCAAAACTGGGCCTGAAATATGTTGACCCTTCCCCCATTAATTTAAGAACCTGATCACCATTGAGCTCGAGCTTCCAAAAACACTTAGATGCCCCCCCCCCAATATTGCACTGCAGCCAATTGAAACCAGACACACAGAGGCCGGAGACGCTTGGGACGGTCCAAACACTGAATGCTCCCAAAGCACCTAGACCTCCACCCATTGGCTGGAAATGGACTGGTCAAGGGGGGGAAGGGTCGGATTGAAGGGAAAAGCCTGTATGTTTTCTCATGGGAAATGTACTTCTAGCCTAACAAGCACCCTTTAGAAAAAGAGTCTATCACTTCAAACCAAATATAGTTGAGAGTCTTTCTTTCCTAATGGGGCAATCCAGCTGGGGTAGGCCAGAAACTTTTTTGGATTGGTGCTTCATTCTTTATATATATATATAAAAAGGGTCAGTGGACAAATTATCTGTGACATTTGTGATTTCCCTCAACTTGCTCTGAGGATTTAATCGTGTGTAGATTTGCCACAACTTCACGAACCATAAAGGACTGTTTCTTCTTCATCCTAGAAGTTATTTCCTTTGCCTTGCCATCCACTGGTTCTGCCCATTCTTTTCATTAGTGCTTAATCCTTTAAAAAAGGGAGCTCATTATACAGTTACTCTATAACGCTTTGTGATTTCATTCTGCTAAGAAGTTAATGTTGTGTAGATCTGCCACAATTCCACAGATCATGAAAGTCTGGATTCTCTTTGTGCCGGCAGTGATTGCCTTTGCCTTGTCAGCCAAAGGTAAGATGCTCCCAATGCTATTCCCTTTGCTTCTGATGGGAGGATGAGGAAGGTCCTTGGAGTGAGTTGGCAATCAGGGCTTTCTTCTCTGCATGCTTCTAGTGTGGAATGTGTGCATACGAGTTTTAATGGCCAGATGTGAAATGATGGTTTATTTGCACAGAAGATAGATAAATATCTTTTAAGCTTCCATTGTGAATTCATGAAAATTCTCAGTCATCCAGATAGTTTTGTCTGGAAGTTGAGTCATAGAAACTGGATTTCTTTCCTTTTTTTGCTTTGTAATGTTTGCTATCTATTCAAGTAGCTTCTTCTTTTTTCCATTCTAAGAACTCCAAAAGGAAAAGTTATATTTTTTTTTATTAAAACTAGAACTTATATTTCTATTTACAGCTTTCTCACCTGTTCTTTAACTGGTGCCTTACATATTTTGCTGAGAGCAGAGGTCAGTTTTCTAATGCAGAAATACACAAACTCAAAAAAACCCACAAAAAAACCTGAAGGCAGATAACTGGTCCTATCATATTCTGTGTGTCTCTATGTTTGTGAAAGTGGAGATAAGAAATGGAATATCCTTTGTTTTCAATGGAAGGAATCCCTACCTTCCTTTCATTCAGAAAAAAACCTAGAGAAGAAAATGCTCCTTTGGCCACTTCCATGTACAGGAAAATTCTGGCAGAAAACTATGAAATATAGTGGGCTTCTATAATAAAAATATTTTGAGCCATATACCATTGAAATAAACACCGTTGCTTACTTTATTTTCCTGTCTAGTACAAGATGGTGGTGAAAACCGTGGTGAGTATTTTATCCCATAAATTATTCTGGATTCTCTTCATGAA
>NW_015392719.1:10568-13905 GCF_001527695.2 Protobothrops mucrosquamatus
ATTGTTGTGGCTCAGTCTGGTTAAATGGAAAAGAAAGAATTGGAAATTTGGAAATCGTAAATGGATCGTAAATCGGAAACATTGAAATGGAATCGTAAAATCGTAGCGTGTGTTGCTTTTACGTCCAACAGATGACACTGTTTTTCAAAAAAGCATGTTTTACCTGTCACAGGTGTGAAATCTATACAATGTGACATCTATAGGTATATAAAAACACGCGCATATTCGAATGCAACGTTGTGTCAAAATTTCAAAGGAATTGGTGAAGAACTTTCGGAGATTTAAGATTTTGAACAAACGAACATTTACATTTTTATTTATATAGATTACCGTGTTAGTAATGAATGTCATATACTATTATGATGTGAATCTCTCTTGATTCCATCATTTTACCACCATCTAAACTTCCTTCTGCATTATTGGAATGAATATTAATACATTCTTCAAAACACTGTCAGTTTCCCTTTCAGCCCATCAGATTCATCAAAAAGGAATGGGCTCAGTTTGGGCATCAATATTAGATGCATTTCTGCTCATTCTTTCATCCTGTGTTCAAGCATCATCTCTATTTTTTTCTCCTTTGAACAGGTCTGCTTCAAAAACTCAGGGTTATGGGTAAGTATGTCAGAGTGCAACATGTTTATTTACCTGCACAATCTTCTGGGAGGTAAGAGGCAGAGGGTGTGTTTCTAATACTGTTTTAGAGCTTTATCCCTTTTGTGTTTCTCTTTTCTTGCCTGAATTATTCAAAGCGATCCTCTCTAGAGCATTGCCTCTCCTACAGTCACTCCCTCCACAATCAGCTCATACCTTCCTTTCTTTCCTTACATCTCATGACTGTAGGTGGGTCCTTTTAAATTCATATAATCTGCAGAGAGGGGCTCTAAACTGAACCCTTAGATTTGGGGTGAATAGTGATATTTTAAAGGGTAAAATATAATGGAAATGTAATAGTAATAGTAATAGTAATAGTAATAGTAATAGTAATAGTAATAGTAATAATAATAATAATAATAATAATAATAATAATAATAATAATAATAATAATAATAATAATAATAATAATAATAATAATAATGTTGGAAGGGACCTTGGAGGTCATCGAGTCCAACCCCCTGCTCAGGCAGGAAACCCTACACCATTTTGGACAAATGGCTGTCCAGTCTCTTCTTAAAAACTTTCAGTGTTGGAGCATTCACCGCTTCTGGAGGCAGGTTGGTCCACTGGTTAATTGTTCTAACTGTCAGGAAGTTTCTCCTTAGTCTAGGTTGCTTTTCTCCTTGATCAGTTTCCATCCGTTGCTTCTTGTCTTGCCTTCAGGCACCTTGGAGAATATTAATTTTTTATAATAACAATCTTTAGTATTTAGTAAGCAACACATTGCTGGGGTTTATATGTTTGACATTAATAATAGTACAATTTCCATTCTTACCCTTTATTCCATTTTTCTAACCATTTATAATGATATTTTACAGTTAACAGTATAATGGAAACCTAGTACAACTTTCTTTATGTAGAAATAATTATATTGATTTGCCTCGATTTGAAAAATAGGTCAAAATGCTCTCTGATGAAAATGGCAGTCATACTCTTTAACTTTCCCCTTTTTCTTCTTTAACCAGTATGGGCTCCACCAGCCGAAATTGTCAGTAAGTAATTTATTATATCAGATATTATAACAAGCACAATTTCTATTTTCTCTTGGGTGAGAAAGGCAAAGGGAGGGGGGTTATTCACTTGCTAACTCCACATCTGTATCAGGAATTAATTTAAAGTGTCATGTATGAAATTCAGCTGTGCATGTTTCATTTACAGAGATTCAATAGTCTAATAAATATTTAATGCACTAATAAATTCAGTATTCTTTTTTGAGAACCGGTATTTGTTTCACATTATTTTGAACAGATAGATTAAAAAACACCATACTGCACATCCTTATGCCAGTATAAGCAGGACTGCAATCCCAAACCTGGAAAATCTTGGAAAAGAAAAGGAAACCGCTCTTCCTCCAGACATTAGGCCACAACAATCCATTTAGCATGCTTACTCACCTTGCTTATCTAAACTGTTTTCTCCAGCAATGATTTTGAACACTGCAAGTTTCATCAAACTGTAATTAATCACTGGGGATTTGATTTGAAAAATAGGTCAAAATGCTCTCTGATGAAAATGGCAGTCATACTCTTTGACTTTCCCCTTTTTCTTCTTTAACCAGTACGGGCTCCACCAGTCGATGTTATCAGTAAGTAATTTATTATATCAGATATTATAAGCAGCATAATTTCTATTTTCTCTTGGGTGAGAAAGGCAAAGGGAGGGGGGTTATTCACTTGCCAACTCCACATGTGTAGCAGGAATTAATTTAAAGTGTCATGTAAGAAATTCAGCTGTGCATGTTTCATTTACAGAGATTCAATAGTCTAATAAATATTTAATGCACTAATAAATGCAGTATTCTTTTTTTAAGAACCGGTATTTGTTTCACACTATTTTGAACAGACAGATTAAAAAACACCATACTGCATGTCCATGTGCCAGTATAAGCAGGACTGCAATCCTAAACCTTGAAAATCTTGGAAAAGAAAAGGAAACAGCTCTTCCTCCAAACATTAGGCCACAACAATCCATTTAGCATGCTTACTCACTTTGCTTATCTAAACTGTTTTCTCCAGCAATGATTTTGAACACTGCAAGTTTCATCAAACTGTAATTAATCACTGGGGAAAAAAGAGGGCTCTCTGGTACCCAGAAGAACTTATGAAGTTTGTAGCCCAGATGGTGAACACACTCAGGTGATTGCCCTCCTCAGTTAGGGCAACTCAGGTAGATGGGAGAAAAGCAGGAGGAGGAACACAGGTACCTCTACTACAACAAAAGGATTCCTTTCGGGTCTGCCCCCTGAGGGTATCAGGAGCACATAAAGAATGGTTGTGAGCAAGGATCCAGCAAGCAGTCAATCTGTCAGCTGCAGCCTATAGGCATCACTGAAATTAATTGTTCAAACTCATAAAAACCACAAATGCTTCTGATAAGTTTTCTTTTGGTTTTGCCAGAACATTAGAAAAGAATTTCAGCAGCTTCTCTAATTTGGAAAAAAAATCAAAATGTAAAAGATATGTTTATTTATTTATTTATTTATTATTAGACTTATATGCCGCCCTTCTCCCCACAGGACTCAGGGCGGCTCACAGCATATTAAAACAGTACCAAAGCATTATCCCAATAAAAACCAATTAAAAACAAATATTTACCGCTGTGTCATGTTAAAATAATAATTAAAATTGTCCCTATTTAAAATTCTCCCTAGGCCAGACCCGCTTGCTGAAAAAGCCATGTC
>NW_015392719.1:16099-17132 GCF_001527695.2 Protobothrops mucrosquamatus
TTCTTACATGTAACTGGGTGTGGTGAGAATGGGCTGTGATTCTGAGCCCCCCAAAGCTCTGTTTCCACTCTGTGGGGAACCCTGCCTTCCATTAAAAAAACCCCATATACTCCTTCACCATCAGCTATCGGGCCGGGGCTGCCGCAGTTCCAGAATGCAAATCTGGAATATTGTCATTTAACAATATGTTGTTCCTTCCCTCCAGTTTATGGTAGCATCCTGGGAGGAAACCGTGACAGCAGATGACTCCATCTGCTAGGATATTTGGAGAAGAGTTCGTCCAACTTCATGGTGGAATTTCATGTGAAAAGAGTTCAATTATAATTTTCATGGCTGATGCCAATAAATGTGAATATTAGCTGCAGGAACAATGTTGTGCAAAGTTTTTTTTTCATCTTCCTTGTATGGTGGAAGTGGGAACTCACCTGGAATCATGAGCTCTCTTTGACAGAAAGATTTTCTTAGGAATTATGGTCCTGAATCTGTTGCACTGTCATCATCAACAATTTGTTACTCTTTGATAAGGATGGAAAAGAATTGTTGGAGGGTATCATTTCAGAAAAAAATCCTGGAATCTCAAGAATTCCGAAGTATGTAAATATATGGCCTTAAACATGATAAAGGAAATTTGTAGACAGGCCAAAGGGAATAGCACTTTATATTACATTGCAGAATAGGAAGAATGTATACCCTACCTCAGGGCCCAGGAGGACACCTCCAGTCTGGGAACTGTATGGATCTAATTGGGGACTTGATTCCAGAGGACAAGTGCTGCTGCTTAGAAGCTGTGCTTCCTGCTCCATAAATGACACTGTTTATGTCATGGTTCCGACATATGAGACCAAACAAATCAGAACTCCAAGGCTAGAGATTTCCTCAAAGAACATGTTTATTGGCTACATAATATCGGCATGGTCAAAAGTAAATCAAGTCTGAAATTCCCTCCAAAGAGATCCACTATCACTAAGTTAAATTTCCTACCCCAGAACTGTGCAATCAGCTACGTTCCCCAATAGAATAGCTTGGCAGGCTT
>NW_015392720.1:0-2539 GCF_001527695.2 Protobothrops mucrosquamatus
ATCAATATCCAAACAAGGATAAGGATGGTTGCCTTCCAAAAAGTATAGCTTATTTAACTTATCAAGAACCATTGGGGATTTCTTTGGCAGTGATTGCAGTCATCTTCTCAGCCATCTCAGCTGTGGTGTTGTGGATCTTCATTAAATATCAGGACACACCTATCATTAAAGCCAATAACAGGAACCTCACTTATAGCCTCCTCATTGCTCTCCTCCTCTCTTTCCTTTGCACATTGCTCTTCATTGGGCAACCTGACCAAGTCAAATGTCTCTTGCGACAAACTGCTTTTGGCATTATCTTCTCTGTAGCTCTTTCTTGCATATTGGGGAAAACAATTATAGTGGTCCTTGCTTTCATGGCCACCAAACCCGGCTCCAAAATTAGGAAATGGGTGGGGAAAAAGATGGCCACTGCTATTGTCCTATCTTGCTTCCTGGCTCAATTCAACATTTGTATAGTGTGGCTGGCAATTTCTCCTCCTTTCCCAGATTCCGACATGCACTCCATGGCTGAAGAAATTGTCCTGCAATGTAATGAAGGTTCAACCACTATGTTTTATACAGTGCTTTCCTTTTTGGGGTTTTTGACTGTTGTCAGCTTCACGGTGGCTTTCCTAGCTAGGAATCTACCTGACAGCTTTAATGAAGCAAAGTTTATCACTTTCAGCATGTTGGTCTTTTGCAGTGTTTGGGTGTCATTTGTTCCAACCTATCTGAGCACCAAGGGAAAATATATGGTGGCTGTAGAGATCTTCTCCATTTTGGCTTCAGCAGCTGGATTACTGGGTTGCATCTTTTCCCCCAAATGCTATATCATTATTCTGAGACCTGATTTGAACAAAAAAAAGCAACTAATGAAAAAATGAAACCGATTTTATCACAAAATCCTTTAAATAAAGCCAAATTGGATTCTTTTACCGTATATACTTTTTCCCCAGCTTGAGATTCTGCATTATTCCTTTATTTTCACTTCAACATGACATGCAAACCAATTCACTGAGAAACCTATTTAATAACCTAGAAAACTGCTTGGCATCCTTTCTTTAAAATGTTAAATAATTATTCTGAACCATAATCAGTATAGTAAGGGATAGCTAATTAAGAAGATATTAAAAATATTTTAATGGATTTATATCCTGAAAACTATGAGCTTCAAAACATCCTTGCCAAAAGAAAGAAAATGCCTACTTTATATCACCCATTACATTAAAGGCATCCCATACATTTGTCAACTTTCTGAGTGTTTCAAGATACTGTTAATAAAAAAATCTAAGGGATAACATGAGGCCTAATTTGCCACTTCAAGGTCTCCAATATTCCCCTTAATCATTCTTAAGGTACAGAAAAATTCAAATTAACATCCCTTTACACATCCTTGAAAGTCTGAGAGCCACTTTGCTGTAGTAGGGGAGGTGCCAGAAACAAGGGGACTCAGTGTTCTTTTAGTCATAAAAGTCTAGGAGGTCTGTTGTTCTATAACTTGGGGAGAGGTATCTGAAGTTGATGATCTTCGAGATCTTCTTCTCAGCCTCCCTGAGAAAGTAGTCTTATTCATGAAGACTACTGTCCCACCACTGGTGACTTCTTTATGCACCTATCTCCGTAGGGGAGAATTAGAAGCCATCCAAGGCTAAGGAATAATAGTGACTATTATTCCTTAGCCTTGGATGGCATCTAATTCTCCCCTACGGAGATACGTGCATAAAAAGGGCATTGATAATGCTTGGGGGTGCTAAGCTTTAACTTGGTGGTTAAGGCAATAATTGTAGAAATCCAATTCCTTGTTGCGTCCATCTGTATCTATGTTTATTCATACACTGTCATCATCATAATCAGCCATTCAGTCATGTCTGACCCTCAGCCACTCTATGGATCAGCCCTCCTCAATAAATAAATGAACAAGAATACATTTTTGACTCATTTGTTCAAATGTGTTTTTTATGTATTTTAGGATTTGTGTGGAGAACAGATCATACTTTACTTATTGATTTATGCAGAAATATTGAAAACTAAAACGAGTTCACACACATTTAAGTGTCAATGTATATTTCACTGTGCCAAGAATAATAGTACGCTGATGAGTGAGTTAAAATAAGAGAAGTAATACATGTGGCCTCATAAATCTGCTATTGGAGTAGTCATAGCTGGCATGGTTCCACAAAAGTTCTCCTGACTGCTGCAGGATTTTGAGAAACGGAGATAGCAGAAGGAACATTCTGAAATTCTCCATCCGTAAGCTGAGAAAGGATAAGTCCACCAGAACAGGTTCAATCCCCATTTCTATATTCCTCAATGATGATGTCCTTCTACAGCGTGAATAAATATTATTGCATTCAAGGTTAGATTTTGCTATTGTTTGTTTGTTTATTTGTTTGTTTATTTATTTGTATTTCACTCTTCTTCACTTCCCACCTCCATCAGAGAGGTGCTCTGGGAATTCTACAATTTAATCAATTAAATTAAAAATAGAATAAAAATAGAATAATTTAATATTTTCTTTAAAAAAGCACAGTATTACGTAATGAACAAAATATTAAGT
>NW_015392720.1:5882-7228 GCF_001527695.2 Protobothrops mucrosquamatus
AAAGAAAATAAAAATTAATATATGAAAATATAAGGCTTAGATCTAGACACATAGAAATATGTGACATAAAAACTTCATTTTATGTTTAAAATGGTATGTATGGGATCTTATTCAATCCATTATATTTGACAATTTTAAATGTAAAAACTCAAAAGCTTCCTTGAACACTATTATTATTCCTCATCAAATGGATTTTGGAGTTACTAAAATTCAAAAATTCCCTAAAGTACATTTTCAAAAGGCAACTGGACTTCCTTTGTTTCTCCTTGAAGGTGTATTGCTTCAGGTCAGAACTGAGGAAACTTCTTAGATGAGAAGTAAAACATCTTAAAAGAAAAACAAAGAAAGTCCAGTTGTCTTTGAAAAAGTATTTTTGGGACAACCACAACATGAATGAATGATAATCTCCATAGATATTAAAATTCAAAAGCAATAATAATAATTATAAAAAATGACAAGAAATCTGTGAAAATAGAAATAGTATTATTTCAGTTGAACAGCAAAGTTATCAATTAATCACATAAAAAAAATCAAGTTTAATTTGTTTTATTTTATTTTTCTACAAAAGTAACAGGAATTAAAAGCTATCTTCTCCTAGAATTTTCTATCTCAGAGAATTCTACCTTGCCTGCACTGAGTGCCATTTTAAGATCCTGTAATCCCTGAATTTGGGATAGAGTCAGGGCAACTGAACGGAGCTGAATGTTTACTGGCCATGATGCCTTTCCTGACACCGCACAAAGTTTGCAACAGATATTTTCTCTTTGCACCCTGATTGAGAAATTTCTGTTGCTGCCTAGGATTGAACTCTTAACCTTCTGAATGGGAGGCAAGAGTCTTTACCACTAGGACACCGGGCTGTTCTCTATCTTGCCTACACTATATGGCAGAACCCTGAATTCATAATTTCTGAAATGGTTAATCAAAGCAAAGTGATCCCTCAGATCGCTCCCTTTGTTGATTTTGTGTTAGAATTCTCATCTGACAGTTTTTCACCAGGGAGTAGAAAATGCATTTGATAAAAATATATTTCTTTACCAGTTTGAGATTGATGTAGACCGAAGCAGATTTGAACAGCTTACTTTTCATTAAGTCTAGACCAAATTGAAAGAAACAAATAGAGATTTTCCCATCTCCTTCAAAGATTCGCAATAACTTTCTGTGTCTTCATTTAGCTGCACCATTTTTTGCAACAAGTCTCCTTTAACAACAGTGCTGGAGAACAAGTTTCCTTTGGCCCCAATGGGGAACTAGAAACTGGATTTGACATTATCAATTGGGTCACGTTTCCAAACAAGTCCTTTCTGAAAGTCCAACTTGGAAAGGTTGACCCCAGAGCTCCACCA
>NW_015392720.1:10423-11949 GCF_001527695.2 Protobothrops mucrosquamatus
AGAAAGTTTGGGCTCAGTTATGGCTGTAAGTCAAGGACTACCTGTATTATTATTTATTTATTAAACCTATATACTGCTCTTCTTTAGATGGCTTGTAATAATAAATACAAGATGAAACCTTAGAACAATAAATATTGACAATAAATTGATTTCAGATTGAATGATGAGAAGGAAGGAAGCAAGATTCACGTGGGATCTTATCTTAGTCCATTAACCACCCCCAGAATACATCCACTTTGAAGTTCCAAGCCAGTTCTCAGAATGAGGTCTGCAGGCCCTTTCGATTGCCCAAAGGAGTGAGTGGGTGGTTTGTTTTTTTTAATGTGACATGAACAAACACTACTAAAGTCAAAGAGGTCCCTTTCGGGGGGGGGGGGGATTCCGTGGTGCTTCTTGAGTTTGGTTTTTTTCTTGTAGACATTTTATTACCCAAAATAGGAAACATCATCATTGTGGTGCAAAATTCAGAAAAAACCAAGGACCATTCAGTTCAATCCAGAGCTATCAATATTTTCCTTTACTGGGATCAAAGAGATGGCTTAAGATTTCTATATCCAAAATATATAACTTTTTAATAACTTCCTCTGGTTGGTGAAGAAGTTGGAACATTCAGAGATGGTTAAATTAAATGCTTTGATTAGAGAAAATACCATATCTACAGTTATAACTGACCGGAGACCTCTGATATGTTTTTGCATGAAAGAAAAAAAAGGCAGTTATGGGCTGTAGTTTCAATGATTGGAAATATGGATAAACCTAGAGTGAGAAATAACTTTGTAATAATTCTTGTATTGCTGAAAAAATAAATTGGGAGCAGTTTCTTTCTATTTTTATCAAAATTTTGCCTCTTTCATTTTTTCTCTGTTCTTTTTATTCTGCATTAGTTTGTTAATTTCTATATTCCATTTAAAACTTTAATACTTTTAATAAAATGTCCCCTCCCAAAAAAAGATGAAATAGGAAAATTTTATTGAAGTCTTTATCTGTCCATCTTGCTATCCAGCTAATTATGCTAATCCAGGTAGAATAATATCACTGTAGAGAGAATTTAAATGGCTTTCTTCAAATCATTAAAATAGTCTGGAGAAACTCTGTTTTTGAAATATATTTCAAATACTTATTTATTTATCTTCATTTTATTTTATTTATTACATTTGTTTACCATCCATGACACCACAAGGGAACTTGGGGTAGCACTTTGCACTAGCACTTATATACCATTTCACATATCTTTACAGCCCTCTCTTAGCAGTTTACAGAGTTAGCATTTTGCTCCCAACAATCTGGGTTCTCATGTTAGTGACCTCAGAAGGATGGAAAGATGAATCAACCTTGAGTTGCTGAGATTCGAACTGCCAAACTGCTGGCAGCTAGCAGCATGCTGTACTTCATTCTAACCACTGCACCACCAGGGCTCTTTAGTTTACAACATTAAAATAAAACTATAAATATATGTATAAATATATAAAATCACATCAAATATATAGAATATAAATCAAAATATATTCTAATATATGATGCAAAAA
>NW_015392720.1:15250-17121 GCF_001527695.2 Protobothrops mucrosquamatus
AGCCTATGAGCTTCAAAATATCCCCGCCAAAAAGAAAGAAAATGCCTACTTTGTATCACTCATTAAAAGCATCCCTGCTACCTGTGAAGCCAAACATTTGTTAACTTTCTGGGTGTTTCAAGATGCTGTTAATCTAAGGGATAACATGAATGCCTAATTTGCCACTTCAAGGTGTCCTATATTCCCCTTAATCATATTTTAGGTACATAAAAATTCAAATTAACATCCCTTTCCACAATTCTGAACGTCTGAGAGCCACTTTGGTGTAGCAGGCAAAGTGCTAGTTCAGAAACAAGGGGACTGGCCATGTGGTTGTGGTTTGCCCCGCTACATCTGCTGCTCTGGTGGCACCTCCAAATAGCTGTCATCCTCCAGTGGGTCTTCTCCTTCCTGGCGCTGGGTGAGGACAGGACAGTGACGGCGGTGGCAAACTTGGCTGTGTCCCAGCCATGGGGGAGGTCGCAGGAGAGGCAGTGCTGGCTAGCAGTCATGGCCAATGTGTGGCAGTGGGCCAATGGCCATTAAGGGAGCTCGAGGTCGAGACGGGCAGGCAGTTACAGTGCCCGACTTTGCTCTTGCGGGTGATGGCTTGCTTTTCTTCACGTGGGGCTGCCTTCCCAAACCCCAACTGCTCCAGCCCTGCAGGGTGCTGCCACTTCCTCTCAGCTGGGGCTATCCATGGGTGGGAGCAGCCAGAGCGGCGGGCTCCTAAGCACGTTCAGAGGACCATATCTGCTGCTACCTGGGGGCTGGTGAGGTGGAGGAGAGGGTCACTTGCTGCCTCTCTCATAGCCCAGTGCTGCCTAGGGCTTTACCTGGTGCTGCTGCTCAGAAACGGCTGGCTGCTGGTGCTTGGCTACATGGCCTTGCTCTACCTGGACTGGGAGATGCCATCTCACAGTGAGCGCCGCTCTGCCTGAGCTGTCTGGTGACACTTCTGAGACTATTTCCCCATCACAGTGAGCAGAGGAACCGGGAGCATCATGCCTGATGGGACACCCACTTTCTCTATTCAGGGGGTGCCAGCTCCACCAATACGGCCTTGGTAACAAATCATAGTGGGCCCTGAGAACGCAGGGTTCAAAACGGTGCTGGAACTTCTTGGGGAGAACCACCCAAGCATAGTGGGGGTTGCCCTGCTTTAAGTGCATGGTCTAAACCTCATCTCCTCCACCAATGTCAAGCAGGTGTAGCCCTCCTTCTACAAATGCCATCCTTTCTGTGCCCCCTTCGGTCAGAATGTGTCGGCCCTTTTTAGACTTTTATTTTTATTTTAAGCTTTTATTATTCCCTGCCTGCTGCAGCTAACTCAGTTCCCCATCTTCCAGGAAGAAGACACTCCCCCGCCCCCATTGACACTGCCCAAACTGCATGTGCCCCTTTCACTGCATAGGGGTACAGTTGTTGCTGCCGCTATTGATAACCACTCCACGCATGCATGTACGCATTAGCTGGCCTACCGCTTCCATGTCTCTGTTGCTAGGCCATCGGTCCCACCCCCCCGCCACATGGAAGCAGGTTGTTTGACACCTTGAGAGCAGAGGGCGGGGCTGCAAAAGTCCCTGCCAGGTGGGGGAGTAGGTGCACACTCTTCTTCTTGAGGAGTTTCTCTCTGAACGCTCATACTTCCACTTTGCCAGACCACATGTGAAGGCACACGCGGGCTCATCTCAGGAGAGGCATTGCCCACGTGGGAGGTGGGAAAGTTCAGGCAATGGTGCCACTGCCCTGCCCTCTTCCTCGCCTCACCTCACTCCACAGGACAAGCCTCTTGCCCATCAATCCACCCACCAGAGATCCCCTGGATCTCCCCCAACCTACTTGGCCATCACAGGCATCTCTCCCCACAAGCAACATTGAGGTGGCCACAC
>NW_015392721.1:0-4127 GCF_001527695.2 Protobothrops mucrosquamatus
AAGCTTTTGCCATAGCTTTTCACATCAGCTCCTTCAACAGCCTTCCTGTAGAGACAAATAATAGAATGTGGACAAGGCTCAGAATCCATGCGCAAAGTTCCACCATCTTTCAAGGGAATTTGAAGAATGAGTGGATTGTCAGATCATCTGCAAAGATTATAATCCCTAGAAGGAAAGCCAAAATATCATCTTTTGTCCCACCCACCCCACCCAACAGATTATAGTACAAGGCAAGTCAATCCAAGTTTGGGGCACTCCAGATGTGTGGACTATTCCCAGTATTCTCCAGCCAACTTAGCTGTAAGTTCTGGAAGTTGAAGGTCACACACCTGGAAGTTACCAGGATCGGGGAAAACTGGTTCAAAGACTAAACACACTGTCCCAATTTGAATTTTGTTGCTGCTACTGTTGCACATTTACCAGAGAGTCATAACTAAGTCACTCATTTGCAACTTCGGCTTCCCCGTCTGCAATACAAGATTAATGCTGACTTGGCACAAAGACGCTACATTCCTAAAGGAATTACTGTGTGGTGATATAAACAAAAAATAATCCCGCTAGATGATATTAAGACAAATCACCTTCAAGTGGAGCTCAGCTCCTGGTGATTTTATAAACAGATCCAGGCAATTGTCTTGGCAACGCTCTAGAAGTGATCTGTTGCTATTTCTCACTGTTTCTTCTTCTATTTTCTAGGCTAGCCTAAAGCGCTAAGTATTCTTAGCGATCTCCCACTTATAGCCTGATCAGGTTTGTCTGCTTACCCAACGGTTGCCTAGAAATAATCAGGGGTTCTCAACCTTGGCAACTTTAAGACTTGTGGACTTCAACTCCCAGAATTCCTCAGCCAGCTTTGCTGGCTGAGGAATTCTGGGAGTTGAAGTCCACAAGTCTTAAAGTTGCCAAGGTTGAGAACCCCTGCTAGATGGAAGTCATGAATTCAAGGAATAAATTGTACCAGGGGCATGTCTTTTTCTGCACTTGACCATGCTCTGTGGCTAATGTCTACAGTACATCAAATCATAATTTAGATAGCATGCCCTGTAGTCAGAGATGAAGGGTTAAGCCCAACATTCTGATCTGAAACCTCTGCTTTTTTGCTCTTGTGAAAGTTAGAGCGCTAAAGCTCCAATGGGACAAGACTAAAAATGGGATTTAGTATAAAGCTATCGGCCTTTGTTTCCCGATTTATAACGCGGCGCTCACAAGCACTTACTATGACATCTGAACCATTGGCCCAGATAAAAATGGATTGCTCAGTACTACGTCCACATTAAAAGCCATCAGGCAGCCCATCTTAAAATAAAGGCTGAGAATTAGGATCAGCTTTAAATACCAACTACTAGCTGAAGTCAGCAACCTTGGAGAACGGGCTGTTGCAGAGATATAAGCACTCAAGCAAACATGCATAGGGGTGCTTTCCAAATTCCTGTGGATCTCATGGGTGCTAGGCTGTGGGTCTCCCAGCCATGCTTAAGAATTTTCCAGGGGAGCTGGACTAGGCATTTAAGACACACACACCCCTTCCATATCAATCAGGGGCTTATGAGAGAATCTTAAGGGGGAGAGAGAGAGAGAAAGAGAGAGGGAGGGAGAAGGAGAGAGAGGGAAGGAGGCAGAGAGAGAGGGAGAGGGGGAAAAACTTGATTAAACTGTTTTGCTCAGCTTCCCCCAGCGCCCAAACAAATGGATGCAGTCCAAACTGGCACGTGTTTGGGCACAAATTCCTCAACCTCAGCATCTCCTCCTGCCAAGCCCCGACACGTGCACGGAGTTGAACCACATCAGTTTATTTATTTATTCCTCAAAGCACCGCTTTTGAAAGCCAGGAATCCATCTGCCAGGAGGCTGGGACTGGGGAGAACCGCTAAGGATGGAGAACCTGCTCTGAACCGACCCTTCTCCCTTTCAACGGCGCCGCCCATCTGGGATTCCTCCCGAGTTAGCTTGTCCCGGTCCAGCTTGTTGAGACTCAGAAGCCAAGCAAGGGCCGGGGAGTTGGGGGGGGGGGGGAGAGGAAATCAATCCTTAAGAGAGCAGATGGAGAGGAGACCACCAGGAAATCCTGTAAGCCCGACTGGAAAAAGGGCAACCCCCTCCCCCAGTTAGGGTTGCCAGGTGTCCACTATTTGAGTGGACAGTCCACTTTCTTCACATTATGTTCACTATTTTTTTTCACAATAAAAAATAAAAATAAAAAATAGCGGACATTTTTTTTATTCAAAAGCTTTACGATGAAATGGTACGTAATCTAAAGCTGTACAGTCTACTTTTTTTTACTACTTAACCCACCCACCCACCCCCGCTTGTCCGCTATTTTTTGGGAAGCAGACCTGGCAACCCTACTCCCCCTTCGAACTTCTGCCTGAAAAAACCCTCCCAGGGGGTTCGGCTGGAGCCATTTTAACTTACACACACACACATGCACACACGTGCCGAATTAGGCTAGAGCTTCGCACAGCTGCGCTTACCTTTCCGGCTTGTTGGAGCGGCGACTGGCAACCTTCCAAGCGCAGGGAATGCCCTCCTGGGCCCACCGCGGCGGGGAGGGTGTCCTGGCCGCCCTGGGACCAGGTTTGGTCCGCGTGGTGGGATGCAGGCAGCTGTGGGTGAGAGAGAGAGAGAGAGAGAGAGGCGGAAAGCCGCTGCCCAGCCCAAACTTGCCAGGCAGGCAGGCTGGCTGGCTTAGCGGGCAAAGGGAGGCGGTTAGAGCCGGTCAAACACCCACCTGGAGAGCTGGAGACGCTCCGCAAGTCCGGCGAGAGGCGAGGGGAGAGAGAGAGAGACGCGCAGCTCCAGGCGGGCGAGCAGCCGAGCCACACCTGCCCCGCGCAAGCGCTTCTTCTCCTCCTCCTCCTCCTCCTCCTCCTCCAAGGCGGCGGGGTCTTCGGGCTGTGATTTCCTGCCCGCTTCTTAAAGGCGCGGCGGAGCTGAGCGCGCTTACCTGGTCTGGGCCGGAGTCCCAGCCGCCTCCGCCGCTTCCCCATGCCTTGCCCCGCTTTGGGGATGGATGGAGGGATGGAGCGCAGGAGCTCCGCGCAGTGGACCGGCCGCGTGGGAGCATCGCATCGCCAAAAGCCGATTTCGGGAGAGGCGCGCGAGCCCTCCCTCCCTCCTTCCCTCCCTCGGCTGCCTGGGCCGGGGAGGGGAAGGGGAGGCTTGCTCCGGAGTAAGCGCGCCGCGGGGTCTCGCCTGGCCCAGCCTCGCTCCGGAGTAAGCCGCCCCGCCGAGCGCGCGGAAGGAACCGGGGTGGCGACTGGAGCGGCCGCGGCGCCCCCTGGTGGCCATGTGGAGCGGGTGGGACCGCCGGCGGGCTCTCTTACCTAGGGCGACCCTGGGCGCAGGGCGAGCGCGCTCCGAGCCCCGGCGGGGAGAGGTGGCTGGCTGGGCGGCTGGCTGGCTGGCTGGCTGGCTGGCTGGGCGGCGACCCCCGCAGCTCCTGGTGGGGCGAGTAGGATCGCGAGCGGGCGAGCGACTGAGCGGCGCTCCTGCCCCGAAGGTGTCTCCTGCCCGCCGCGCTCCGGTGCCCGGCTTTTCCCCTGCCCGGCCACCCGGCCCGCTTATTTATAGGATCACCGGAGCGCTGCGGACTCGGCTCCTCCCAGCCAGTGACGCCTCCTGGCACGCCGGGCATCTTTCTGGCGCCCGGTGGAGAGCCGGTGAGGAGGAGGAGGAGGAGGAGGAGGAAGGGAGGCGGACCGTGCAATCTGGAGAAGCGGGGGGGGGGGAATCCCAAGGCAGGGCTGGAGGAGCGCCTCCCCCCCTCCGCTCCTCCGGTGCGCTGCTCGACTTCCCGGGACGGTTCTGCGGAGAGAGATTCCCGCTTAGCCGCTGTGTGGGGCCAGCTTTCCCCCGCTCCCGGATAGGCTTTGGTTTGTTTAACTGTGGTTTGTTGAGCCTGACCGAGCTAGATTGGATGGATTCTTGAACTGGTGATTAGCACGTTAAAGCCGAACTATGATAGTCCTTTCCTTTCCTTTCCTTTTCTCTCCTTTCTCTTCTCCTCCCTTCCTCTCCCCTCCCCTTCTCTTATTTCTCTTCCCTTATTTCCCTCCCCTCCTCTTCCCTTCCCTTCCCTTTCCTTTCCTCTCCTCTCCTCTCTTCTCCTCCCCTCCCCTTCTCTTATT
>NW_015392721.1:4520-7783 GCF_001527695.2 Protobothrops mucrosquamatus
CCTTCCTTCCTTCCTTCCTTCCTTCCTTCTTTCCTTCCTCTATGAGAATGAATCTCAGTCAATTCCTTTTACACCCTCCTCTCCTCCATCATTTTTCCATCGGAACCAAAATGCTTCACATTTAAAACTTTTCCTTTCACTGCATGGAAAAACATGCAACTCATTTTAATTGCTTTCTCCCCCCCCCCTCAACCTCAAGCGCTGCTGTCTCAGCCTTGAGTTGGGATGTACCATCGTTTTGAACAAGGACACACAACGTAATCGGTCTTGCAAAACTTTTTTTCTAACCCATAACTTGGGAGAGGGGTGGGGGAATCATCCCAGGGAGATTTTTTTTCTGTCAACACTGCAAGATGATAGATTTTTTTTTTCCTCCCCCATTGGTTCTCCACAAAACAGCAGTTTGTCTTGTGAGCATCTTTCAGTTCGTCCCTTTAGCTTATTCTTTTTTCTTTTTTTTTTACTATTATCCTGGTTTGTACAACACGAAACATGGCTTGTTCAACTGCACGAGACGCTGACCCCAATTTGGACTTTCTCATTTTAGTTTTGGGTGATGTGCAAAGTCAGCCTACGTGATTATTTCATGGGTCACTGTTGTGCAAATCCAGAAGATTGGCTTAAGTGAATTGTAGCTGTGTGCATTACGCAATCAAAGACACTTCTATCCGGAGTGGTTTTTAAGAATCCACCCTTGCACATTTTTTTTTTCTCACCAAAGTTATTTTGCACTGTTCCTGATCTTAGAAGCTCCTCCCGTCTTGTTAATGGTGTCATTTGAGCTGTACCATACAGGTAGTCCTCGCTGTACGACCTCAGCTGAGCCCAAAATTTCTGTTGCTCAGTGAAATATTTGTTAAGCGAATTTTGCCCTGTTTTGTGACCTTTCTTGACGCAGTTGTTAAGTGAATCACTGCAGTTGTTAAATTAGGAAGATGGTTGTTCAGTGAATCTGACTTCCCCGTTGACTTTGCTTGCCAGAAGGTCACAAGAGCTGATCACATGACCCGGGGACACTGCGACCGTCGTAAGTAGGAGTCACGTCTCCACACATGAGCACGGGGAGGCTGCAAGTGTGAAAAAGGGTCACTTTTTTCAATGCGTTTGTAACTTTGAGTGCTCACTTAATGAACTGTTGTAAGCCGAGGATTTCCTGTATATGAAAGCTTTTCACATCCAAACATCTGAACATCTGAACTCAAGGGAACAACAATCACTTTCTCATCTTTTCCTTACTGTACTTTGGCTGCCAAAAATTAACTCACTGAAGATTTTAGTGGATTGATAGTCAATGGCTTGTTTATTTATTTATTTATTTGTTTGTTTGTTTATTAAATTTATATACCGCCCTATCTCCCTTGCGGGACTCAGGGCGGTGAACAGGCGATACTAAAAAACACGAATAAATAAATAGTTTCTGTTTTAAAATCGAATTGAATAATAGGCCTGTTCTAAAAACACACCCATACAAAACCCCCCACTGAAACACAATCCAAACTACGCCAGGCCGGTTGCTTCTCATCATGTTCCCATTACAGCTGAAACATAGACTTCTCTTCCCATTGGAATAGATGCCAATGCAATGGGTTGTGCTTGATGGAATGAGCAAACTCCATCAATGGCATAATGTCAATGCAGCTGACAGGCAGTCCTTGACTTACAGCCATTCATTTAGTGACTGTTCTAAGTGTTTTTTCACACTTAGACCATTGCAGCGTCCCCATGATCGTGTGATCAAAATTCAGATGCTTGGCAACTGGCATGTACTTAGGACGGTTGCAGTGTCCCAGGGTCACGGATCCCCTTTTGTGACCTTCCTAGCAAGAGAAGAGAAGAGAAGAGAAGAGAAGAGAAGAGAAGAGAAGAGAAGAGAAGAGAAGAGAAGAGAAGAGAAGAGAAGAGAGGACAGGGGAAGGGAAGGGAAGGGAAGAGAAGAGAAGAGAAGAGAAGAGAAGAGAAGAGAAGAGAAGAGAAATAGGGAAGAGGAGAGGAGAGAGATTGTAGAATAGAATAGAATAGAAAAGAATAGAATAGAAGAGAAGAGAAGAAGAGAAGAGAAGAGAAGAGAAGAGAAGAGAAGAGAAATAGGGAAGAGGAGAGGAGAGGAGACAGATTGTAGAATAGAATAGAATAGAATAGAATAGAATAGAATAGAATAGAATAGACAGATTGTAGACTAGACTAGACTAGACTAGACTAGACTAGACTAGACTAGAATAGAATAGAATAGAATAGAATAGAATCTGGAAGGGACCTTGGAGGTCTTCTAGTCCAGCCCCCTGCTCTAGTCCCTTCAGAGCACATGACATCATTTTAATCATTTCTAAAAGGGCTCACAATGCTTTTTTCCATACCAAAACAGCAAGAACTTAGTTTGCATATATCAATAGTAGGGCGTATATGTCATCGATGCACTCAATCCTTGAGGATAGTTTGAAAAAATTTCCATAGCTTTCCAACTGTTGTTTTTCAATTGGTGACCACTCCAGGGTTGCGGTTCTATAAGTAAGATAGACATGGAAATTATAACAGGAAACCAAACATTACAAAAGTGAGAATTTATGTCCACCCATCCAATATCAAACTGTTAAAAAAATAAAATAAGCCATTCCACGAAAGCAAAGGTAGAACGGAATGGGACAACTCACCGCAGGACAATTTCACAATTCAATGTAATTATTTAAAACAATTTTAAAGTATTTTAATTTTTGTCATTCGCATTTCATTTTGGGCCTCCCTTTTGCATCCTTTCTTGAATGATTCTGTTCCACCGCTTCTTCAATATTAGTGTAACTCTTGTCCCGTGGCAAGTTGGCCACGGCAAGTTGGCCACGACAAATCTCACTTCTGTTTTGGCTGGGTTTGTGCTAGTTTGTGCTAGCTCTAGTAGGGACTAGAGATCCAGGGTGGATACAATGGTTAGGGCATCAGGAGACTGTGAGTTCTAGTTCTGCTTTAGGCACAAAGTCAGCTGGGTGACCGTCAGCCCTTCCAGGTAAACGAGACAGGAAACATGACTAAATGAACTAAACCTATGTTATTGTAAGGCTACATTAACAGAATTGTGCCAGTCTAAAGGCACAAACGTCCCATCCCTGTTTTTTAATTGCCGGATTCATTAGGGCAGATCCTTCCTAAGTTTCTTCCTCTGACCCTAAAGCCATTGGGGGCTCCTCCCTCTCTTATCTGATGGTTTCCTCATTCCAAAATCTTGCCAAGAAAACTGCAAAGACATGTCCAGGCGGGTGCCAGGAACCAACATC
>NW_015392721.1:10016-11706 GCF_001527695.2 Protobothrops mucrosquamatus
GATTTCTCAACCTGATCTCAGCCGTGAAGGCATTGGCCAGTTTACACAGTTCCCTAAATCACAGGTTGCTTTAAGCCAGAATGGCTAGGCTCACACATTGCACTAAGCTATCGACCATGGTTTATAGGAGCCATGGTGGCTCAGTAGTTAGAATGCAGTATTGCAGGCTAATTTAGCCCACTGCCAGCAGTTTGAGTCTCACTGGCTCAAGGTTGACTCAATCTTCCATCCTTCCGAAGGGCAACATGCTGACTCTGTAAACCGCTTAGAGAGGGCTGTGAAGCACTGTGAAGTGGTATATAAGTACTGTTGCTATTGCTATGGTTTACAAATCCCAGTGGCTGGTTTTGCAGAAACAGAAGCATCCCATTATGCCGTGATGGGTATCTAGCCACTGAAGTGTGGAGCCATTATTATTCTTTACAGCTTTATTTCTCAACCAATCACAATATGAAGACAAAAAAGACTGGCATACCATACAAGGTAGTCATAAAGATAACAAAATAATGTGCATAGTGAATGTAGTGACTTTGTTGGGACATTAGTGGAAGGTCATCTATTTGACTCCCGTGGAATTTCGGAGCGGTTCTGTTTGCGGGCGTATTTGTTTGTCCTTTTCTCCATCACCGCCAGCTGTTGGCTTGGGTGAGATCATCTGGGGATTTGGAAAACGTGATATCTCACAACTTATTTTTTTTCCCCCAATTTCATCTGAGCCAGATAATATTGTTGTTGGAAGGCCTGAATCACACTCTAACTTGATAATTGGAAGGGTGAGTCCCGATCGATTCAAAATCTTTGTTGACAATATGGAACATTGGGTGTATACCTGATCTGGACGCAGGAATTTAGTTTGGAGATAATCCCTTGATCCACAATTGTGAACAGATACTCTGGACCTCCTGATCCCAAAAGCATCCCAAAGGTATTTTTCCAAAGGGCAAGTGGACTTTTTTGGGTTTTTTTTCAGAACTGAACAAACTTCTTGGATGAGAAGCAAAACATTTTCAAGGAGAAAAAAAAAACCCCAAGTGTGTCCATTTTGGAAATGTACTTTTGGGACAGCCATGACCTGAGTGGTTGAGAATTTCCATAGATATCTGGACCTCCTTAGCTTGGACTATCTTTTTCCAAGCTCATCTGGTTTTCTAGCCAAGCACAGGGCTTTCAAAGTGATCCACTTTCCAGGTCAGCTTTCCTGGTACTGCTAAGGATTCTGGGAGTGGATTATTTAAAAAAAAAAAAAAACACCAGGAATTGAGTTAGTACAGAGAGCTAAGTGGATGACTTTAGTCCAGTTCAGCATATCTTAAAGGGTTTTTGGGTAGAGTTAAAAATGTGGGGACTCAGATGATGGATCTGTGTAAAAGGTGGCATGTAAAATTCAATAAACACGTGATAAATAATAAGTTTGCCTCCATCAGAGGTGGTGTCTTTCCCCATAGGACTTTCAGGGTCAAAATATCTTACTCATCTCAACATCCTTAGTGAAGCGTGACTAATTCTAGAGTCATTGCAAGCTTTTTATCTGGGGAAAAATTAAGAGTGATAGAAAAAAAAAGAGGAAACATTTCTAATGAAGGTCAGAACTATTTCCGACCCTCATAAAATCTGGTGAATGAGACACGGGCAAGTGTTGCGCCACAACAAAAAGCCACAATTGAAAGTTGGAAAAACATTTTCACCAAAC
>NW_015392721.1:12909-17115 GCF_001527695.2 Protobothrops mucrosquamatus
GACTGGCCTAGGGATATTTTAAATTGGATTTTAATCAATTTTTAAAATATGAAAAGGCCTATTTAAATATATCTTTTAATTTATTTTAAATTTTGTATATTTGTATTAATTGTTTTGTTTTAACTGGCTGTAAGCCGCCCTGAGTCCACCAGGAGAAGGGCGGGATATAAATACAATAAACTCTAAACTCTAAACTCTAGTAGAGGGGTGTTTTTAATGTTTAATAATATCTGTTGGGATACGGCCACCCAACTTGCACCCAGCGACTATAATAAATATCAGTTAGTAGGCTTGGAAAGATAAGGCTTGTAAATTTTTTCTCTCCTCCCTAGAAATAATGTAAGAGAATTATTTATGTCAGTATAGGGACCTACTGGGGCTGGTGCACTGGATAAACGACTCAAGACAGTCCTTATCGAGGTAGATGCAAAGGGAATCAAAGCTTGGGCGGCGGATCAAGGAAAGAAGTCTCCTGCATCGTCAAGTTTTCCATAGCAACAGGTGTGTTTTCCCAGTTGCTCCCCCTGATTCAAACAACCATTTGCAGGCAAAAAGAAAAAAAAAGAAAGCACAATATGAGATCTACTTGGGTCATTTCTGGGAAACACGTTTTTGCTTTATCATAAAAAGGAGACATCCTAAACGATTGCTTGAATATCTTAGGCTAGCATCTGGCTGGCAAGCAGGAAGAAAAAGGAGGTGGAACCTGGCATAGAGTAGCAGATAGGAAGTAGGCAGGAAGTCTTTCCCATGGTGAGGAAGAACTCTTGGGTGCCCACCCAGCTCTGATCCCTCTTGCCAAAGAGGCCAGCTGATGGGTTCAGCTTGGCCAGCAGTTATAATAATAATAATAATAAAGTTGGAAGGGACCTTGGAGGTCATCTAGTCCAACCCCCTGCTCAGGCAGGAAACCCTATAGCATTTCAGACAAACGGCTGTCCAGTCTCTTCTTAAAAACTTCCAGTGTTGGAGCACTCACAACTTCTGGAGGCAGGTGGTTCCACTGGTTAATTGTTCTAACTGTCAGGAAATTTCTCCTTAGTTCTAGGTTGCTTCTCTCCTTGATGAGTTTCCATCCGTTGCTTCTTGTCCTGCCTTCAGGCACTTTGGAGAATAGCTTGACTCCCTCTTCTTTGGGGCAGCCCCTGAGATATTAATAATAATAATAATAAAGTTGGAAGGGACCTTGGAGGTCATCTAGTCCAACCCCCTGCTCAGGCAGGAAACCCTATACCATTTCGGGCAAATGGCCGTCCAGTCTCTTCTTAAAAACTTCCAGTGTTGGAGCATTCACCGCTTCTGGAGGCAGGTTGTTCCACTGGTTAATTGTTCTAACTGTCAGGAAGTTTCTCCTTAGTTCTAGGTTGCTTCTCTCCTTGGTTAGTTTCCACCCGTTGCTTCTTGTCCTGCCTTCAGGCGCTTTGGAGAATAGCTTGACTCCCTCTTCTTTGGGGCAGCCCCTGATTGCTGCTTCTTAAAAAGAGGGAATTGGGCGACGGCGGGGGGGGGGGGGGAGAGAAGCTGCCTTACCAAGAAAGTTCCACAAAATGAAAGCGGTTCAAAAGCTTTGCATTTCTGAACATCTTCACGTTTTCAACATCACGAAGACAATTCCTTCCACCAGAACATCACTGAGGCTACTTGGGGAAGAAGCTTTCGGCATTTCTTGTTTTAAAAAGTTAACAGTTTTTTAAACGGCCCAAGTCATTGAGTCTGGCTGTCATGTAATGAAATGTAATGAATTGTTATTAAAAAGCGAAGGAGATTCTTCTCTGGTGCAGGCAAGCAACTGGACCACCTGTTTGGATCTTTCAGAGGAAAAAAAAACACAAACCAACCATGCCGTGCCCAACTCTGCTGAAGTTTGCGCCACAGAGTCGCTTTTGGTGAGATGGGCAGCAAATAAATAAATAAGTGAATGAATGAATGAATGAATGAATGAATGAATGAAACACACAGCTCCCTGAACTGAAATTAGCAAATGAGCCCAAGTGTCTGGGCTCATACAATTTTTAAGTAACAAGTTGGCATAACAACCGGTCCGCACAAACAAGGAAAGCCCCATCCGGGGGATGCAGGCAGCACACAAACCACACCTCCTCCGGTCCACAGAAAAACCTCTCTCCACGGAACCGGTCCCTGGTGCCCAAAAGGTTGGGGACCTCTGACCTAAGGCACCAAAGGATGGATCACACAGGTTTATCATAAACCCTTGGGGTGAGGGAAAGGTAAGACCTTTTCGCAACTCTTGCCCATGTCTGCTTTGCTTTAACCTGGTTTGTTCTCTACAGGCCCCTGTTGGCTGAACGTGTGAATTATGCTAGACTGTGAATTGTGGCTTACAAAACCCTACACTCTCAACTTGAAATCAAACTGTGATGGGATGGCTTGAAAAGGAACTCAAGCTATAAAAACACAAAAGACCTCCACGCCTCTCCTCCAGCAGCCCGCATTAACGATTAGGAAAATCTCTCCAGGTCCGAAAGATGGAGAGAGGAAGAGAATGCCAACATCAAACGGATAAGTGTCTCCGCATCAGTTACACTTGCTGATAATGTTCCCCCTTTGATTTCATGGTCGGGCGTATCTTGGGAAGGGACGCCGAAGAACGATTCTCGCAACTCTGGGGCGCTTCGGATTCCTCCAGGAGGAACCCAGGGACGGCGCCCTCTCCTCATTTCCGGTTAAATATTTACACGACTCCTGAGCTACTCCGGAGAGGAATGCCCTCTTCCTGCGCCCATTTTTCGGGATCCTGGAAAGGGATTAAGTCATCAGTCGGGTCGGTTCAAGGAGAGGAACGCTGGCGCGCAACGGAGACGCAGCAGTCCAGACAGTGGAATGGAACGGAACAGAATAGAATAGGAGCTGGAAGGGACCTTGGAGGTCTTCTAGTCCAGCCCCCCGCTCAAGCAGGAGAACCTATATCGTCTCAGGCAAATGACTGTCCAGTCTCTTCCTAAAAACCTCCAGTGATGGAGCGCCCACAATTTCTGGAGGCAAGCTGTTCCACTGGGTAATTGTCCTCGCTGTTAGGAACTTTCTCCTTAATTCCAGGTTGCTTCTCTCTTTGGTCAGTTTCCAACCATTGTTTCTCGTCCTTCCCTCTGGTGCTTTGGAGAATAATTTGACCCCCCCCCTCTTCTTTGTGGCGGGCCCTCAAATACTGGAACACGGCGATCATGTCACCCCCATTTCTTCTTTTCTTTAGACTACTAGCCAAACCCAAATCCTGCAGCCCTTCTTCGTATTCTTCGTAGATCTCCAAAAGGGCGCGCGCGCGCTCCAGCCGCCGCCTTCTCTTTATTAATCGGAGGCAGGTCTTCTTGCCCGGGCCGTTTCCTCCCAGCCAGACCGCTGAAGGCATCCCCCACACCCCGGAGTGTGTGATTCCTCGGGTGATAAGCAGCCAACTCAGGTTGCAACCCAGCGCAGAGCTCCTCCAGAGTCAGTCCCGCGCCTTAACCGGGCGACTTCCAAGCGCCCATCCGGACTTGCAGGGGGGGCTGTCCGATCCTGGCGCAGAGAATGGGGAGGGGGGGGAAAGGGGCTGGAGGAAAGCAAACGCCTCGGGACCTAGAGAACCTCCCGCCAAGCAAGATCTGCAACGTCCGGCGGGCTGGCGAGGGATTTCCAGCAGAGCCACTTCGCTGGTGGAGAAGCGCGCAGGGCAACATCCCTGCAGAAGTCAGGAGAAAGCCCCCCGCTGAATCTGAAGCCCCCTCTCCCCCGCAGAGGGGTTTGCCCCCAGGCTTCCCCGGGACCACCTCTCATCGCTGCATCTCTGACAGCTGAAGGCCAATCAACCCTAGTGCCCCCACCCCGCCCCCCCAAAAAAAAATTCGGGAAAACGCGCCTGGGCTTTCGCTGGTGCTTCGAAAGTCTCCATCCTTCTTCCAGGTTTCCTCCCTCCCACCTCGAACTACGCGCCGGTACCTCGCCTTGTAACTTGAGGATAAGGGCGCCCCCTTTTCCAGGGGAGAGCCGTTTTTCGGTAACGTTTTGGATCAAGCCCGCAGCAGAAAGAACTATTAAAATAAGCCTCTTCAGCGATTCCCACCCGTCTTTACTGATCACCGGATGGACCGGCCGCAGATGGTTTTATTCTTCACCCGTTTCCAAAAGGGATGAAATGAACAAATGTCTATGGAGGGTCTGGGTCATGCAGCTCATGGTTGTCCCAAGGGTGCTTTTTTTTTTTTTTTT
>NW_015392722.1:0-2453 GCF_001527695.2 Protobothrops mucrosquamatus
TTTTTTTTTGTTCCGTGAATAATCTGGAGTTGCTTTTTTTTTTCCCCCCCTTTCATTTGCATTTTAATAGAAAAACTTTTCAGCTGGGTCCCACGTGAAAAGCCGCCCCCTGCATTTAAATTAGGGGTTCACTCCCCCTTCCTGGTTCTCCCCCCCCCCATTTCTCTCCAACTACTTTGGCAGAAAAGGTTGAAATTCTGATGAAGGAACCGCTAGGAGGAAGCTGGACGCCCTCTTGATCCCACGAAACCGGCCTTTCTCCACCTTGGTGACCTTTAAGCGGCGTGGACTTCATCTCCCAGAATTCCCCAGTCAGCCTATGCCTCCTAGCTAAAAGAACCCAGCCCAATTAATGTCCGGTTCAACTGATTGGATGGATCCAGAAAATAGGTTAATTCAGTAATTGTGACCACAACTGTAATGCTGCAACGGTCGTCGGTATGAAACACAGACCTAAGTGACTTCACTGAGTGCTGTTGTCACTTCAAACGGTCATTAAATGAGCATTTTGATCACTGATTACCTATATGAGGGGGAGGCAACCTTGGCTCTTTTATGACTTGTGGACTTCAACTCCCAGAATTCCTGAGCCAGCATGGCTCAGCATGGAAACCTCTCCCTTTCCCCTCAGCATGGCTGGCTCAGGAATTCTGGGAGTTGAAGTCCACAAGTTATAAAAGAGCCAAGGTTGCCTACCCCTGGCCTAGACTCTATGCCAGGGGTCCCCAATCTGTGGGCCACGGCTCGGTAGTGGTCCGTGGCCTGCTGGCCACTGGGCCATGGGACAGGCTGGCCAGTGTGCGTGCGTGTGCGTGCACACCCTCTCACTTGCACTAGTGAAGCAGCCAGGTGGAAAATCGGGATGATGACGACGCAGCGCCTCGGGGTGTAAAAACGGGCTGCTGCCGCCACACCTCAGGGTGCAAAAACGGGCTGCCGCCGCTGTGCCTCAGGGTGTGAAAACGGACCGCCGCCGCGCCTCAGGGTGTGAAAATGAACCGCTGCTGCTGTGCCTCGGGGTGTGAAAACTGGCCACCGCCGTACCTCAGGTTGTGAAAATGAGGGGCCACTACTGCGCCTCGGGGTGTGAAAACGGGCCGCTGCCGCTGCGCCTCAGGGTGCGAAAATGGGCCGCCGCTGCTGCGCCTCGGTGCTTGAAAACGGGCTGCTGCCGCCACGCCTCAGGGTGCGAAAATGGGCTGCCACTGCTGCGCCTCGGGGTGTGAAAACAGGCCACCACCGTGCCTCAGGTTGTGAAAATGAGCCGCCGCTGCTGTGTCTCGGGGCAAGAAAATGGGCCGCTGCCGCCACGCCTCAGGGTGCGAAAATGGGCCGCCACCGTTGCGCCTTGGGGTGCGAAAACAGGCCACTGCCGCGCCTCAGGGTGTGAAAATGAGCCGCCGCTGCTATACCTTGGGGCATGAAAATGGGTCACCGCTACTGTGTCTCAGGTCGCAAAAACGGGCCACCGCTGTCACACCTCAGGGCACAAAAACGGGTCACCACCATCACACCTCGGGGCACAAAAATGGGCTGCCGCCGCCGTGCTTCAAGGCATGAAAATGGACCGCTGCCACACCGAGGGGTGCAGAAACAAGGGGCTGCGCCACGCAAGAACAGGGCGGGGCTAGTATCACGTGGGTGCTAGCCCCACCACGTTTGCGGTGTGTGCTTGTGGCCCCATCCCACGCACGCGTGCATGCACGCACGCATGTAAATTGCTTCACCCTCCCTTTTCCTCCAGTCTGCCAACCGACGAAGATTGGTGACCTCTGCCCTATGCTATACACTGAAAAAAAGATCACCCAATATTAATAATAATGATAATGATAATGATAATGATGATGATGATGATGATGATGATGATGATAATAATAATAATAATAATAATAGTAGTAGTAGTAGTAGTAGTAGTAGTAGTAGTAGTAGTAGTAGTAGTAGTAAAGTTGGAAGGGACCTTGAAGGTCATCTAGTCCAACCCACTGCTCAGGCAGGAAACCCTATAACATTTCGGACAAATGGCTGTCCAGTCTCTTCTTAGAAACTTCCAGTGTTGGAGCATTCACCGCTTCTGGAGGCAGGTTGTTCCACTGGTTAATTGTTCTCACTGTCAGGAAGTTTCTCCTTAGTTCTAGGTTGCTTCTCTCTCTGATTATTTTCCATCCGTTGCTTCTTGTCCTGCCTTCAGGCGTTTTGGAGAATAGCTTGACTCCCTCTTCTTTGGGGCAGCCCCTGGAAGACTGCTATCATGTCTCCCCTCGTCCTTCTCTTCATTAAACTAGACATACCCAATTCCAGCAACCGTTCCTTATATGTTTTAGCCTCCAGTCCCCTGATCACCTTTGTTGCTCTTCTCTGTATTATTATTATTGTGTTTTAATGTTGCTACAGCCACAAGAAAGAAAGCTGCACAAGACTGCAGCAAAAATCCACCAAGTGATTATCACAGAATA
>NW_015392722.1:3910-6591 GCF_001527695.2 Protobothrops mucrosquamatus
CTGCTGTACATAAAGTAAAATAAATAATAGTTCTTTCCAGTCCCGAGAGAGAATCTATAAATTTCCGGAGGTCTTACAATCATCACACAAAAACCTATTATCATCTCATTTACAGGTGTGTGTTTCATGTTGCGGTGGTCTATTAATAATTCACAGCTGCCTTAACGAATATTAGAGGGTGTGATTCACAGGGTGTGTGCGCGTGTGTGTGTGAGGCAAAGAGGAATCAGCTGCACAGGTAAGTCCTTGACTTACAACCAAAACTGAGCCCCAAAATTTCCCCGTTGCTAAGCGAGACATTTGTGAAGCGAGTTTTGCCCCATTTTATTGGTTTTATTTTTGTTGAGCGCAATTTGCCGTATTCTACGACTTTCCTTGCCACAGATGTTAAGTGAATCACGGCTGTTGTTAAATTAGTAACACGGTCGTTAAGCGAAACTGGCTTCCACCACTGACTGTGCTTGTCAGAAGGTCGCGAAAGGGGATCACAGGACGCCTCGACTTACAACCGTTCGTTTAGTGACCGTTCAGAGTTACAACGGCACTGAAAAAAGTGACTCGCTATCATTTTTCACAGTTATGACAGTTGCAGCATCCCCATGATCAGGTGATCCAAATTCGGACGCTTGGCAACTGACTTGTACTTATGACAGTTGCAGTGTCCCGGGGTCACGTGATCCCCTTTTGCGGCAAGAGAGGTCGTAAAATGGGGCAAAACTCACTTCACAAATGTCTCGCTCAACAACAGAAATGTTGGGCCTCAAGTGTGGTCATAAGCCGAGGACCACATGACCCCGGAAAGCGTTTTCAGACAATGCTGGGTCCCTCAATTATGGGACAAGGCTGGCTGAGGAATTCTGGGAGTTGAAGTCCACAAGTCGCAAAGTGGACAAGGCTGGCTGAGGAATTCTGGGAGCTGAAGTCCACAAGTCGCAAAGTGGACAAGGCTGGCTGAGGAATTCTGGGAATTGAAGTCCACAAGTCGCAAAGTGGACAAGGCTGGCTGAGGAATTCTGGGAGTTGAAGTCCACAAGTCGCAAAGTGGACAAGGCTGGCCGAGGAATTCTGGGAGTTGAAGTCCACAAATCGCAAAGTGGACAAGGCAGGCCGAGGAATTCTGGGAGTTGAAGTCCACAAGTCGCAAAGTGGACCAGGTTGGGGACCTCTGACATAGAGGATGTCTCCAAATCTTTCCAGAGAAACTAAAAACGCTCCCCAGTTTCCTAAGGGTGGGAGATCCCCTTCCACCGTCACTTTGCGAACCGTTCTCCCAAATGTCTCCCTTTGCAAGCAGGCACAAACACGACACAACGGAGAGGTCGGGGATGTGTGAAACGCCAGAATATTCAAATACGCCCTAAGGCCAACCTCATTAGGCAGCAAGGGCAAAAAATATCTTATTTCACTCCGGCGAGATTTCCATCGGAGAGGGATTTCCAAGGGGAAGCCTTTCCCTCAAGCTGGTTAAAAAAATAAAAAATAAAAATACAGGCAAATTTTTCTCTTTAGCACTGGACTTTTCGCGATATACCGTATTTCCCCAAATATAAGTCCTAACCGGAAAATAAACCCTAGCATGATTTTTTTTCAGGATGCTCGTAATATAAGCCCCACCCCAAAAATAAGCCCCAGTTAAGCCCCAGTTAAGCATGGCTCAGCTTGGAAACCTCTCCCTTTCCCCTCAGCACGGCTGGCTCAGGAATTCTGGGAGTTGAAGTCCACAAGCCATAAAAGAGCCAAGGTTGCCTACCCCTGGCCTAGCCTCAAAAGCCAATATTACCGTATTTCCCCCAAAATAAGACCTAATCTGAAAATAAGCCCTAGCATGATTTTTCAGGATGCTAGTAATATAAGTCCCACCCCCAAAATAAGCCCGTTAAGATCGTCAGCCAGATGGACCCATTTAGTACCGTATTTCCCCAAATATAAGACCCAACTGGAAAATAAGTCTAGCGTGATTTTTTCAGGACGCTCGTAATATAAGCCACACCCCCAAAATAAGCCCCAGTTAAGATCGTCAGCCAGACGGACACATTTGGTACCGTATTTTCCCGAATATAAGCCCTAACTGGAAAATAAGCTTATCCCATCCCATCCCATTCCATTCCACTTCGCTCTGCTCTTTAAAGCGACCGGGTTTTTTCCTGCTATCCATACAATCTCCGAGAAGACAGAGCTACTTTAAAAGGCCATCCGGGTGATCTGAAGCACAGACTTACCGTGAAGTAATAGAACTGGGACGATTTCGCCATGAATTCTGGTCTGCATTCAGCCACACAAATGTCCACATATCCTGCATGCTGACTGAGTTTTGCCTCGGCCATCTCACAGACAATTCTAGAAGGAAAACAGAGACACTCAAAGGCTGAGCTTTTCCTCTGCTAAACTACTTCGCAGTATCCAAAGCTGGATTCATAGCATCTTACTGGCTGAATTTATTGCAAGATGGATGGTTAGATGGATGGATAGATGGGTGAGTGGGTGGGTGGGTGAGTGGGTGGATGGTTGGATGGTTGGATGGTTAGATGGATGGATGGATGGACGACGGACGGACAGACAGATAGACGGGTGGGTGGGTGGGTGTATATATGTATGTTATGTATGTATGTATATATGTATGTATGTATGTATGTATGATTGGATGGATGGATGGATGGATGGATGGATGGATGGATGGATGG
>NW_015392722.1:7144-10289 GCF_001527695.2 Protobothrops mucrosquamatus
TGGATGGATGGATGGATGGATGGATAGATAGATAGATAGATAGATAGATAGATAGATAGATAGATAGATAGATAGATAGATAGATAGATAGATAGATAGATAGATAGATAGATAGATAGATAGATAGATAGATAGATAGATAGATTGTTCGATGGATGGATGGATGGATGGATTTTTGATACTGTGACTGAGAAGACCGCATGGACCCTTCTGCGGTGCCCCCACAGATCAAGCTCCCCTTGTGGGAACTCTCTCTTTGCCTTGCAAGTCAAGATTCCTTGGCCATCCCATCCTGGCCTTGACACGCTTTGCCCTGGAGATCTCACTTACTGCTCTGCTGGGATATATCCATCCACGAAGGGAACGCACTCCACGCCCGCAACTTTGACATGGGATGCGATGTCCCAGAACTTCAGACCTAGGTTTTCTCCTCGGATGGTCACTCTCGTCCCTCCTTCACGAGGTCCTCTCACTGGACTTATCTAAGAAAAGAAAGATCTGGTTAGGGAGACTTCCAAAAGATGAAAAGAAAACCAAAACCACCTCTTGCTTCCTTTGTGTGTGTGTGTGTGTGTGTGTGTGTGCGTGTGTGCAATGATCCCGACCTTTCTTCTCCAAATATCCCATCCTGGTTTACAAGTGGTCCTCGACTTACAACCGTCCGTTTAGCCACCACTCAAAGTTACAACAGCAGTGAGAAAAGGGACGGGGGACTGTTTTTCCACCCTTAACGACTGGGGCAGCATCTCCTTGGTCACGTGATCAAAATTCAGAGACTCGGCAACTGGTTCGGGTTTATGACGGTTGTCGTTTCCCCTTTTGCGACCTTCTGACAAGCAAAGTCAAGCGGGACTCTTTCCAGAGTCTCCACATCTTTTTAATATGGTGGCAACCAAAACTGACAATATATAAAACAGATGTTGAGACTCTGGAAAGAGTGCAGAGAAGAGAAACAAAGATGATCAGGGGACTGGAGGCTAAAACATACAAGGAACGGTTGCTGGAACTGGGGATGTCTAATTTAATGAAGAGAAGGACGAGGGGGGACATGACAGCAGTGTTCCAATCTCTCAGGGGCTGCCACAAAGAAGAGGGAGTCAAGCTATTCTCCAAAGCGGCTGAAGGCTGGACAAGAAGCAACACATAGAAACTAACCTAGGAGAGAAGCAACCTAGAGAACTAAGGAGAAATTTCCTGACAGGGAGAACAATTAACCAGTGGAACAGCTTGCCACCAGAACTTGAGACTCTAGAAAGAGTACAGAGAAGAGCAATAAGGACGATTAGGGGACTGGAGGCTAAAACATATAAGAAACAGTTGTTGGAATTGGGTATGTCTAGTTTAATGAAGAGAAGGACGAGGAGTGACATGATAGCAGTGTTCCAATATCTCAGGGGCTGCCCCAAAGAAGAGGGAGTCAAGCTCTTCTCCAAAGCACCAGAAGGCAGGACAAGAAGCAACGGATGGAAACTCATCAAGGAGAGAAGCAACCTGGAACTAAGGAGAAATTTCCTGACAGTTAGAACAATTAACCAGTGGAACAACCTGCTTCCAGAAGCAGTGAATGCGCCAACACTGGAAGTTTTTAAGAAGAAACTGGACAGCCATTTGTCTGGAATGGTACAGAGTTTCCTGCCTAAGCAGGGGGTTGGACTAGATGACCTCCAAGGTCCCTTTTAATTCTGCTATTCTGTTATTCTGTGATGTCTAATTCTTTCAAGATAAGGCGCATTCTCTCTTTCCTAATCCCTTTGCAAAATGTCATTTCAGATTTACAAAGGCGGGCCTTCCACCTCCCAAAGTTGCCTATTTGAGGGAACAACAGATGCATTCTTGGAACATTCACAAGCTCTGGAGCAGTGTTTCTCAACCTTGACAATTTTAAGGCATGTGGACTTCAACTCCCAGAATTCCACAGCCAGCAATGCTGGCTGTGGAATTCTGGGAGTTGAAGTCCACATGCCTTAAAATTGTCAAGGTTGAGAAACACTGCTCTGGAGTAAAGCTGTTCCATTGTAATTGTTCTGATGGTCAGAAATATTTCTCATTATTTCTAGGTTGCATCTCTCCTTGATTAGTTTCCATCCGTTGTTTCTTGTCCTGCCTTCAGGGGCTTTGGAGAACAGCTTGACTCCCTCTTCTTTGGGGCAGATCCTGAGAGATTGGAAGACTGCTATCATGGTCCCCCCCTCGTCCTTCTCTTCATTAAACTAGACATACCCAATTCCAGCAACCGTTCCTTGTATGTTTTAGCCTCCAGCCCCCTGATCATCTTTGTTGCTCTTCTCTGCCCTCTTTCTGCAGTCTCAACATCTTTTTTATATTAGGGCAAACAAAACTGGATGCGATGATCCAAGTGTGGTCTTATCGAAGCATTATAATGCTTTTTTGTTCCCGGCACACCCCTTTGGGTGGAGGGTGTACTGGGCCATATTGTCTTTTTTGGATCAATGACATCTCTGTCTCCCCTCACCCCCATGATATGGGTGTGCCATTGTAGTGAATGGTCACTAAACAAATGTGATAAGTCGAGGACTACGTGTGCTAGATCAGGAATATTTAAAAAAAATGCACCGATTAGTCAGTGGGCCTGTGAAAATAGGTAGACGTTGCTCCACTGGCGAGGAAGACGCGAGACCGCATGGCTGGAACCAAGTCCCAGATTTATGAACCGTAAAGAACCGCAGCGAGCACATATCGAACAATAAGGAAATGTACAGGCACGGAGAACATGACTAATTGACCACATTTTTTTCCAACTGTTGAGCAGAAACATCTGGCTCTAGGCTCTCAGTCATACTTATGTCCCCATCAAGCGATCCATTCCCTTGTGTGAGTAATGCTCTGTGTAGCACAGAGATGGAGGAAGGAACAGCATGCTAAACAAATCTGCAAGACATGAGAGGATAGGATAGGATAGGATAGGATAGGGAAGAGGAGAGGAGAGGAGAGGAGAAGAGAAGAGAAGAGAAGAGAAGAGAAGAGAGAATAGAATAGAATAGAATAGAATAGAATAGAATAGAATAGAATAGAATAGAATAGAATAGAATAGAATAGAATAGAATAGAATAGAATAGAATAGGGAATAGGGAATAGAATAGAATAGAATAGAATAGAATAGAATAGAATAGAATAGAATAGGGAA
>NW_015392722.1:11301-14140 GCF_001527695.2 Protobothrops mucrosquamatus
CTCTCCTCCCTCTCTCTCTCTCTCTCTCTCTCTCTCTCTGTGTGTGTGTGTGTGTGTCTATCTCTCTCCTCTTCTCTCTCTCTTCCCTTTTTCTCTCTCTCTGTCTCTTTTTCCCTCTCTCCTCCCTCTCTCTCTCTCTCTCTCTCTCTGTGTGTGTCTCTCTATCTCTCTCCTCTTCTCTCTCTCTCCCTTTCTCTCTCTCCTCCCTCTCTCTTCTCTCTCTTCCCTTTTTCTCTCTCTCTGTCTCTCTCCTCTTCCCTCTCTCCTCCCTTTCTCTCTCTCTCACTCTCTCCTCTTCTCTCTCTTTCTCTCTCCTCTTCTCTCTCTCACTCCTCCCTCTTTCTCTCTCTCTCCTCTGTCTCTCTGTCTGTCTCTGTCTCTCTCTCCTCTTCTCTCTCTCTCCTCCCTCTCTCTCTCTCTCTCTCTCTCTCTCTCTCTCTCTTTTAGCACACTCATCCCTTTTGTGCTACATATTTAGTTTGCGATGAACTGCAATAACAGAAACCCTTTCCAATATATTCTAATCAAGTCCAATATTCCCTAGCAAGCCAGATTTAGCTGACCTTGGCTGATCTCAACAAAAGCTAAGCAGGATCAGGCAGACTCTGGGGAACAGATCACCGGTTCTAAATTAGACCTGGAAGTTGGGTGGGGGGGAGAAACCCCAGAATCCAAAACTATTCTTGGCAAACTTTATTCTGGCTATGAAAGCTATCTGGACACGTTGCCAAAGTCAGCAGAATCTTCTGCGTGTGCAGTTCCAAATGGAAATAAATTCAGATAGTCCTCGACTTACAATACTCCGTTTAGTGACCGTTTAAAATTACAACGGCACTGAAAAGTGTGACGTAAGGCTGTTTTTCACAGTTACGACCTTGGCAGCGTCCTCTATGGTCATGTGATCAAAATTCGGGCGCTCGTATTTATGATGGTTGCAGTGTGTCCCCGTTTGTGACCTTCTGCAAGCAAAATCCATGGGGGAAGCCAGATTCACTTAACCACCGGGTTACTAACTTAACTGCCGTGATTCACTTAACAACGGTGGCAAGAAAAGGCCGTAAAATGGGGCAAAATTGACTTAACAATTGCCTCATTTAGCCATGCAAAGTTTGGGCTCCATTTTTTTTGTGGTCATAATTCGAGGACTGCCCGTGTCCTTTTCATTCTATAATAATTAATAATTAATAATATCTGCAAGAAATATCAATTGCCTGCAAGCAAAAACTGGTGGGATCATAAAATACAGAAAGTCATAGAAAATAATCAAATGAAACTGCTCTGGGACTTCAGAATTCAAACAGACAAGCACCTGCCACATAACACCCCGGACTTAACAACTGTCGATAAGAAAGACAAAAAAAGTCTGGATAGTGGACGTGGCAGTGCCTGGAGACAGCAGAAGAGATGAGAAAGGACTGGAGAAGATCACAAAACACAAAGACCTACAAATAGAAATAGAAAGACTGTGGCAAAGGCAAGCAAGGGTGGTACCAATAGTCATAGGCGCCTTGGGTGCAATCCCAAAACAACTGGAGCACCACTTGAACACCATCATCGGCATTGACAAATTCGCTATTAGTCAATTGCAAAAAGGCAGCCTTACTAGGAACTGCTTCCATCCTGCGACGAGATCTATAATAGCATCAAACATCCACATCTGCCTATCCCAGTTCCTTGGGAAGCACTCGATAGGTGGACAAAAATGCCAAATCCAGGCTGACTGTGCGATGATCAATAATAACAATAATAATAAAGTTGGAAGGGACCTTGGAGGTCACCTAGTCCAACCCCCTGCTCAGGCAGGAAACCCTATACCATTTCATTCTGCAGAAGCCATCAGTCCCTTTTGTGTGCAACGCTTAAGAAGAGCTGAGCGTGAGCAAGGGAAGGAACTTACTTCCATAATCTTCGGATTCGTGCATTTGCCACCGGTTCCCAAAAGTTCCAGCCAGCGGTTCTCCAAAACGGAGCAATGGTGCTTCAGCGTACACTGATTCAAGTCTTCGCACCACCCACACTCGTAGTCGGGATCCGCCTTCAGACACAACCCGCAGCTGTCCCTCATGGCTCCGCACTTGTAGAGGTGGACTGCAGGGAGAAGAGAAAGACACTCGGGAGACGAGGCGCAGATGTGGGCGAGGACGATGGGGAAGAGGGTGGGAAAGAAAGGTCCTCCCCCTCTGTTTCTTCTCTCAGTTCTCAGCGGGATGAAAGATAGCCCAGTGAAGGAACCAGCGACTCAAGCCATCCGACAGTATACAGACAAGGAACCAGCGAAACTCCCAACGAAACACTGACTGGGCAAATCACTTGTGTGTAAATGGAGAGTAAACCCCACTCCTTTCTAGCACTGATGGTGTTACCTTGTTGGGTCATGAAACGTCTGCAGGAAAAGAACCAAGCTCAGAGGGCATCCTTCCTTTTCTTTCTTTCTTTGTCTTTTCTTTCTTCTTTCTCTCTGTCTCTCATTTTCTCTCTCTCTCTTTTTTTCTCTCTCTTTCTCTTGCTCTCTTTCTCTCTCTTTCTCTCTCTCTCTCCTTTCTCTCACTTTCTGTTCCTCTCTTTCTCACTCCCTTCTAGCACTGATGATGTTACCTACTTGGGCTACAAAAGTCTGCAAGAAAACAAGCAAGCTTGGAGAGCATCCTTCCCTTTCTTTCTTTCTTTCTTTCTTTCTTTCTTTCTTTCTTTCTTTCTTTCTTTCTTTCTCATTTCTTTCTTCTTTCTCTCTGTCTCTCATTTTCTCTCTCTTTTCTCTCTCTCTTTCTCTTGCTCTCTTGCTCTTTCTCTCTTTCTCTCTCTTTCTCTCTCTTTCTCTCTCTCTCTCTCTCTCTCTCTC
>NW_015392722.1:15825-17115 GCF_001527695.2 Protobothrops mucrosquamatus
AGCACGGTTTGGCTAGGCTTGGGGAACAAAGCGGCTTGTTGCTAAGGTTACCACTTCCAAGGACAAGTTGAAATGACAAGTTACCTTTATTCTGAGCTGGGTTGTCAATGTTGAAATTCCCATTCCACACGACCGTCAGATCCACCGGCAGGCTGTTAATCTCCATCCCGTCGTAGGAATACTAAACAGGGAAGGGAACGAAAACAAAAACATCAGACACCTGTTGATCCAATTCTCAGATGTCGCTGGATGCAAACCGAGTTAAAAGAAGAAGAAAAAAACCTCCAGCAACTATGGGGGCATCCGTTTGGATTTTAAGGTTTTTAAAAAAAACAAAGGCAAAACAAAACTCCAAAAACCGTTTTTTTTAATGGGTGTCTCTGCAATCGAGAATTGGGTTCTGCAACAAAGTAGGAATTCTTTAGGATGTCCGAGGTTGTTTTTTATTGCTTATATTTTTTGCCTCCAGATTCTGCCCTCCGTCTATTGAACTGAAACAAGGCAGCTTTTAAAGCAGGGGTGGGGAACGAGGGTCTCCTTATGATGTGTGGACTTCAACTCCCAGAATTCCTGAGCCAGTATGGCTGATTGGCCCCTTCATGATGTGGGGTGTGGCCCATTGGCTGGGTGTGGCCCATTGGGTGGGCGTGGCTGTGGTGGTCACGGCAGACTGGGTGGGATTAAAAAATTCAATCAGTCAATTCCAACTTTGCGAGGTCTTTTTTTTCTCCCGCGAGAAGTTGAAATTGACTGATTGATTGAACCTTTTTTTTTTTTTTGCACACGGCGGCGGAGGCCTAAAGCGAAAAGGTTTTATACAACCCAGCTGAAGGCCTAGGACTGGGGCGATGGCGCGCGTGCCCACGGAGAGGGCTCTGAGTGCCGCCTCTGGCACCCGTGCCATAGGTTCGCCACCACTGGTCTAGGTGCTATTGGTAAGTGGAAGGAAGGGAAGGGAAGGGAAGGGAAGGGAGGGAGGAAGGAAGGAAGGAAGGAAGGAAGGAAGGAAGGAAGGAAGGAAGGAAGGAAGGAAGGAAGGAAGGAAGGAAGGAAGGAAGGAAGGAAGGAAGGAAGGAAGGAAGGGCCATGGCGGCGTAGTGGTTATAATGCAGCATTGCAGGTTAATTCTGCCCACTGCCTGCAGTTCGATCCTGACCAGCTCAAGGTTGACTTAGCCTTCCATCCTTCCGAGGTCGGTAAAAGGAGGACCCAGACCCAGATTGTTGGGGGCAAATACAGTATGCTGACTCTGTAAATTGCTTAGAGAGAGTTGTAAAGCACTGTGAAGCA
>NW_015392722.1:17690-20110 GCF_001527695.2 Protobothrops mucrosquamatus
TATCTATCTATCTATCTATCTATCTATCTATCTATCTATCTATCTATCTACCATCGATCTCTACCTACCTTCTACCTACCTACTTATGATCTAATTTTTTTATTTCTGTATATCTGTATACCTTGTATTCTTCCTAAATAAAAGATTTTAACTGGAAAAAAGGGGGTGGGGCTTTGAGCCAACAATCCCAGCTGCCCTCTCGACCGTTCCCACAGGCCCGCTCCTCCCTCCTCCCTTGTGGAAGGCGCTTACTCACGGAAGTGTTCTGGCATTGGACGCTGGAGCTGTTGAACCTCAAGGCGGGCACCCGCTTCTCAGTCCCCTGGATGGTGATGATGCATTCATAGCCCCGCTGGCCGGACTGCGGTTGGGGCAGATTTTTGGCCTTCAAGGTGATCGGCTTGATAACATCCACGGGGACCAAGATCTTGTTGGCCTTCAGAAGCTGGGGACAGTCCTGTGCACAAAACAGACGGAGCACAAGTCTGGGAGTTAGGACCGAAGGAGCCTTACACATTCACGTTGTCCCCTGCATCTTCTTAGACAGATAGATCACCTTTATTGTCATTTTTTTCCCTGCGGGCACAAGGGCACACATTAAAAATGAAATTTTGCTCTCAAAGTGCACACATACACAACACACATTTAAACATACTCTATACAACCTATACAAGGCCTTGGTAAGGCCACACTTGGAACACTGCATTCAGTTTTGGTCACCACGATGTAAAAAAGATGTTGAGACTCTGGAAAGAGTACAGAGAAGAGCAACAAAGATGATTAGGGGACTGGAGGCTAAAGCATATAAGGAACGGTTGCTGGAATTGGGTATGTCTAGTTTAACGAAGAGAAGGACGAGGGGGGACATGACAGCAGTCTTCCAATATGTATATCTATCAATCTATCTATCTATTTAGAACTCACCATCTCCTGGTTACTGGCCCAAAGTCACCCAGCCTGCTTTCATGCCTAAGGTGAGACTAGAACTCACCATCTCCTGGTGATTGGTTAAAGTCACCCAGCCTGCTTTCATGCCTAAGGTAGGACTAGAACTCACAGTCTCCTGGTGATTGGTCAAAGTCACCCAGCCGGCTTTCCTGCCTAAGGCGGGACTAGAACTCACTGTCTCCTGGTGATTGGCCCAAAGTCACCCAGTTAGCTTTCATACCTAGTGTGGGACTAGAACTCACTGTCTCCTGGTGATTGGCCCAAAGTCACCCAGTTAGCTTTCATACCTAGTGTGGGACTAGAACTCACTGTCTCCTGGTGATTGGCTCAAAGTCACCAGCCGGCTTTCATGGCTAAGACGGGACTAGAACTCACTGTCTCCTGATTTCTAGCTTGGTGCCTTCACCTTTAGACCCAAATGCTTCTCTAGGAGAATCATCTATGATTTTTATATACAGACTAGCGGTACCCAGCCACGCGTTGCTGTGGCTCAGTCTGGTAAAAGCGTGTGTTGCTTTTACGTCCAACAGATGGCGCTGTTTTTCAAAAAAAGCATGTTTTACCTGTCACAGGTGTGATATCTATACAATATAGGTATATAAAAACACGCGCATATTCGAGTGCAACGTTGTGTCAAAATCTCAAAGCAATCGGTGAAGAACTTTTGGAGATTTAAGATTTTGAAGAAACGAACATTTACATTTTTATTTATATGGATTTGATGCATCTGGCATCAGAAAGCAGACAGAGCGATACTATCCCAAGATTACACATTTTTAAATTCAGGAGGGAACAATTTTTATACCCATGTCCCCAGCACGGTTTTCGATCCCAAATCATCTCTCGTCATATTATATCACCCTATTCCAAATGGCCCAATATTGCCTTATCTTCATTATAACCTCGCTAAATGTCTGAAGGGATTACAGGCAAACGTGTATATATTTTACCCTTTTTTTAAAAAAAAATCGGCCATGCTCAATTAACCATCCTTTGGTCTGAAAGTTTTTGAACAAATTGGGGAAATCATCCCATAATCTTCATAATGAATCCCATTGTTGGCTTTATATATTTCCTAAAGCGTGTCGAATGCAAAGTGCAGCGAATTGTTTCGGTTCCTGATGTTTCTTTCCGGATGGCTATTAAAGTTAATTTAATACATAAATAAATGTTAGCTCGCTGGATCTGTGTGCAGTATGTAAAAGGGTGGGAAACAATTTTGGTAGGAAATAGCAATACAACAGAGAATTATGGAGAGAAAAAAAAAGTCATCTGGATACCTTTTGATTAAAATCTGCCCGGCATTTATTAGCAATCTTAACAAGTCTATCAAAAATAACGGAGTCATCCCACAATGTCAATTCCGCTGAGACTTGTTGACATTATTGAACAAGCTATGGGTTCAAAAAGGCCCCCCAAAATAGGCGGTAATTAGTGCTTGAACAATATAGTCTATTAATGAATATTTAAAA
>NW_015392722.1:23799-25212 GCF_001527695.2 Protobothrops mucrosquamatus
TGATTTTAAAGTTTCAGGGGATTTTTAAGGGTAATTTTAATTGATCGGCCTGTTTAAATATTTCTTTTTAATTCGGCTTTTAATTATTGTATTTGTATTGTAGTTTTTATGAGGCTGTTAGCCGCCCTGAGTCCCATGAGGAGAAGGGCGGGGTATAAATTAAATTATAAATAAATAAATAAATAAATAAATAAATAAAGTTGAAGTCCACCCATCTTTCAGCACGCTGGCTGAGGACATTACAACTATCATAAATACACGCCAGTTGCCCCATTTTGATTACATGACAGTGTCCCAGTCTTGATCATGTGACTGTGGGGAATGCCGCAACGGCCGTACGTTTGAAAAACGGTCGTACGTCCTTTTTTTCAAGGCCGTTGTAACTTTGAACAGTCCCTAAACGAACGGCTGTAAGTCAGGAACTACCTGCATAGCCTTCTGCTTTGTGCAATGGACGCTAAGAGTTGCAGAAGGCCAATCTCTCTTCTGCTTCTCTACCTCCCCCCCCCTTTCCAAAAAAATAAATTGCCTTTTAAAGTTTCAATTAGGAAATACATGGAAGTCAATCAAAAGGAGAGACACATTGTGAAGTTCCTGTTGCCTTTCCCAGCTCTGGCCTCTTCAATTATCTATAATGAACTTCTTAACGCTGCCTCAAACCTTTTTATATGCTAACGAAGGCTGGATTGAAGCTGTGGCAATTGCCTCTCCGTTAATGAATGAAAAGCAGGGTGGCATTGCTGGAGAGCGGGAGACAAAATCTGATCTGCAAGGCTTCTGGTTCCCTCCCTTGGTCTCCACACCGTCTCGTACATCCTGGATGTCAATCAATCGGAACAAAGCTGGAAGGGACCTTGGAGGTCTTCTAGTCCAGCCCACTGCTCCAGCAGGAGACCCTGTACAATTTGAGACAAGTGGCTGTCCAATCTCTTCTTAAAAACCTCCAGTGATGAAGCATCTACAACTTCTGAAGGCAAAGCTGTTCCATTGGTTAATTGTCCTCACTGTTAGGAAGTTTCTCCTTAATTCCTGGTTCCTTCTCTCCTTGATGAGTTTCCATCTGTTGTTTCTTGTCTTGCCTTCTGGTGCTTTGAAGAATAATTTGACCCCCTCTTCTTCTTTGTGGAAACCTCTCAAATACTGGAGCACTGCCATCATGTCACTCCTAGTCTTTCTTTTCTCTAGACAAGCCCAATTCCTGCAACAATTCTTCATATGTTTTAGTCGCCAGGCCGTTGATCATCTTAGTTGCTCTTCTCTGCACTTTTTCTCCAAAGCCTCAACATCTTTTTTGTAACGTGGTGACCAAAAATGGATGCAGTATTCCAGGTGTGGCCTTACTAAGGCTTTATAAAGCAGTACTACGGTATAATACTTCACGTGATCTTGATTCTATGCCTCTGTTTATACAAC
>NW_015392723.1:0-11316 GCF_001527695.2 Protobothrops mucrosquamatus
AATAAAAACAAGGAAAGCAGTGGCTAGTATTAAGATACGTACATTTGGAAGATGGTTGAAAAATATAAACAAGCACTTGCTTCTAGAGATGGGCATCAGTTTTAACCTGATCAACCCAAACCAAAACCAAGCTAGGTGACCAGTGAACAGCTTTCTGAAGTGAAGAAAGATGATGAACTGAAACAGAGAGCTTTGAAGGTCTTTTGTGGAAGAACCATCTTATATTTGGAGGATGTTGACATCCTTAAATTCCAGAAATGAATAAGAAGCAGGAAGTGACATTTAATGGCCACTCCTTTTGATCAGAGGAACCAGGATACTATTGGGAGCTTATACACCCTTGCTTGCTTCTTCCACCACAAAATTTGTGGAAGTGATAGGGTAAGAATTGAGTCCCAAGACTGCATGGACCAATACTGGAAATTCTCTTCTGGTTCATTGTCCCTACAGGATAATGTTCAGCGCCACAACTGTGAACTAGCCAATTCCTTCATGTCGTGTAAACAAACAAGAGCAGCACGATTTCTCAAGGGCGTATTTACCGTAGTATTAACAAATTTGAAACAGAAAACCTGCTCCATCTGGAAGGGTATTTTCTGCTGCTCTTTTCTCCATGACATTGTCAACAACCAATGTGGGCTCCAAGAACTCACCAGCAAGGTTGCTTCTGTAAACCACACAATAAACTGCATGAGGACAGCTTAACCCTGACAGTGCAGTGGGGTCCTCTGCATCAGCGTGCCAGTCAACAAACAGAAGGAGTATCAGCAGGTTGCTAAGCAATTCCAGCTACTAAGAAACACGCTCAATACTTTAACATCTTTGTAATTAAAAAGTCTGTTTCCTTTTGCTTAAACTCCCAGCACAATTCCCCACTTAGGCATTTTGCATAATTAATGGGAGGGGGCTTCTGATGGGCCTATTTTAACCATTTAGTAGTCCTGATAAGTTCTAACTTAATGGAGCAAAATAGAAATTATAGTGGCAAGAGAACCAGTGGTTAAGGTACCAAGTTTTGAAACTGGGAGATTGTGAATTCTAGTTCTGTTTTAGCCATGAAAGCCAGCTGGGTGATCTTGGGCCAGTCACTGTCTCTCAGACCAACTCACCTCACAGGGTTGTTGTGGAGAAAATAGGAGGAGGAAGGTGTTTCAGATATGTTCCACATTTTGAGTTATTTACAAAAATAATAAAGGCAGGATACAAAAAACTAAAAAACAAACAAGCTAAAGTAGATTCACATGATTAAAAAACTTCCTCCTTAGAAGATTCCTCTTCAGTAATAAGTGCAAAGTTTGAATAAATAATCATCCCTTCTTCATTTGAACTTCATTTAAAAGGGGGGAAGAAAGGACTTCCGGTTTTGTGTTGCGGCAAGACGGAACGTAAGAAGGCAGAGCTCTGCCTTCCACGCCCGATTTCAGCCTGTTGGGGGTTCTGAAAAGGGCCTAAAGTCACCCTGAAGAGGCGATGAAGAAGAAGGGGTGCCTTGTCAATCATGGAGAGATGGTAATCCCTCCATTCAATCCAAGGAAAGCCCTCTAAACTGGCAGGGGAAAGACCGGCCACACCTCTGCGGCCGGCCATTAGCTGCAGACAACAAAAGAACAAAAGTTTAATTAGCACATCGTAAACAGCACATTTGGACTGGGTGAGAATATCAATCCTTTCTTTGCTATTTTACAACTGAATTTCCTGGCAAAGGCTCCAAAAAAGCTTAAAACCTCCAGATGTGAACAGAAGTGAGGTTTTAAATTTTCTATGGGGGACAGAAGTACACAATACTGAAGTGAAAGTAATACAAAGCTACAGTTTTGATAAATCTGAGAACTGAGATAATTGTTAAGATTTTCTCTTTGGAAAAAAAAACTATTGAGGTGAAATATAAGTAATATAAGAAATCAACCCTTTCATTTAAGAGTGGAAAATGGACTTTGAATGATATCTAGTGGTGGATTTGAGTACAGAACTATAACTAGCTCCTTGGCTGCTTGGAGACTTTCAGCCTAAGGAAGAACAGCTGACAATAAAGAAAAATATTTTGGCAAATTTATCATCCTGATCTTCATGGACGATAAATACCTACTGAGCTTGGACTTTTAATCTCAAGAGCTAGTGGGAGAGAAAGAAAAAATTGACATTTGAATACATCCAGATGCAGGGAGGTTAAACATTTTGAATACTGGGAACATTGTGGATTACAGCCTTACCTGACTGATAATTTCCAGGATACTTGAGACAAAGGATTACAATAAAATATTGCTATTAGGACTGGATTATAAAGGCTATATATCAGAAAACTAAAGGAAATTCTGTTCCACTCTTACTGAGACTGGTGATACTAGAGGATTTCTAGGAATGATGCCTCAAGAAAAAACAAATACCTTTCATAAGGAAATACTCTCTAAGCTATAGCAAATTCATCGAACAATTCTTGCACACAAAGAGGACATAAAAAGAAACCATAATGAGACTAAAAATAACCTAGATGATATAAAGGACCAAATCTCCAAATTGAAGCTACAACTGGAAAGCTCCCAGACAACGACTACAAAGAATGAACAAATAAAGTAGAAATCAGAGGGTGAAGCAGAAGAAATTGACCTAGAGATGGAGGAGATGGGAGAAGGGAAATATGGTCTGCCATACACAAATGGAATACTGCAAGATCTACCTATAACAATGAAAATACAAAAGACCCTTTGCTCCTTTCTCCAAAATATACCTGATGACAAGGAAGAAGATTCTACCAAATGGAACATAGAGCGGGCAGGGGAAATGTCTAGGGAATGTGGATGGGCAGAATTCCTCCCTAAAAATACTCCACCTAAATTGTCTTTCCCATGCCAAGCAGCTTTCACAAAAATAGAAAGAAAATTCTTGGGTGATTTAATTCCCTTGGCCTGAAAAGCTGCTTGGCAAAAAAGAAAAAAGAAAGCGAGAGTTAGACTTAAAAAACAGAGGATTTGATCTATCAGAGGGAGCACTATCTGTTTAATATACCTATTTGAATATGATTAAAAGAACGGATGACCCTTAGATATAACTAGTTTTTTATAATGAAAGATATGATTTAGAATTAAAATAGTAATTTTCTTTCTTCTTTTGATATGGGAAATATAAAAATAAGAGAAGAATTGGTATGAATATTTTTTTAGCTATATAAATGTAATTAATATTGAGAAAATCATAACTGACAAATATTGATGGGAAATCAAACTTTAATAAGAGCACGAAAAGCAGGATATTGACGTATGAATTGATATTATTATTTCTATAATATTAGTAAAATATGATGAAGATTTCTATATCTAATTTTGTATATATCAATAGTACTAAGAATTGTAATTGTTTATTGAGGGGAAAAGGGGAAAAATATGGGAAAGAAAGAAAAATCAAGGGAAAAATACTGGATTGTGCAGTATTGAATAGATTTATATTGAAGAAGTTAATGTTAAATATGTGAACCCTGACATCATGTTGTTTACTAAGTTCTAAAGATTGTAATTTTTTAAAAAAATAATAAAACCTATAAAAAGGGGGGGGGAAGACTGCTGATGTACTAAGAAACTTTCTGACCAAAGTCTTTTGGCTTATACCAATAAACTCATACTGAAATTCTGAAATTTAAGTGGCATCAACTGTGAATGTTTTTTTTTTATACTGTAGCTATCTTACGAACAACTCTGCACAATTTCTCTGTTAAAATTATCCTTCCAGATTTTCCTCTTGGAAAAATTAGTTTCAATAAATGATATCATCTTTACATACTAAAAAACAAATACCTCAGATTTTCTATCCAAGAGTGATTTCTATCCAAGAGAAGTCCACAACTATGGTTTTGTCCATTCCTCTTGTATGTGCATCATAGTTTATCAGGCATTACAAATGAAGTGAAACTTGTGTCATGACAGCATGGTCATTTGATTGCTTTGACAAAACTGCTATACTCATGGAGCACTCTGGCTATTGGCACAGCTTTTGAGGAACTGAATCTTGAACTGTCTTCAGTCAAATTGGATTGACCTCCAATCCCAAACTGGAATCAAATCAATTCATTTTCTCCTACTGAATCTCAAATTTGAATGCAATCTGACCAAACATTGACCTAATAAATGTACACAATGTTATTTTCATAGTGTACCTCAAATCAACCATCCATCCTGGTACTGTATGTTCAAAGCAGAACTAATGGAAGTGAATTAATGTCTGGACAAGGGACAAAATAGAAGAATGCAACTTACCATTAGTATGTCTTTGTCTCATATTTTGATATCTCCCATTAGCTACAATGAAGGTGTGAAAAATTGTGGGAAACCTCAATCACTATTTATTTATTTATTTATACCTTTTATAAACTGCCTGATTCCATCACGATCCTGGAAGCACACAATATAACTTTAAGGCAAAGTAACACAAACCATATGAATAGAATATCAAAGCCAAATGAAAAAGCAGATGTCTTCCAATAATCCATCAGGGCTCTGCCACCTACTCTAGCCAAGGCCTGAAGAAAAAGACAGGTCTTAAAGCTTGCTTAAATATGGGCAGGACAGGTATCATACAGATCTCTGGGATATAATTCATAGGACAGATGTGATGACAGAGAAGTTCCCATCAGGTGGTACAGTTTAATTGATGGGACCTATTGCATGCTAACACATCCATATATTTAATTCACAATAAAGTTGACTGTGAATTTCCTATTACAGCTTCCGAGATTCTGTCTTTAGCTCAGGTTAGCATTGCAGATACCTTTCTGATATCTACATCAATCTTTTGGAGAAGCAAACAGCAATCTGGATCTTAGAGGCACAGCAGGGAAAAATGAGAAGAATCCGGGAAAACCCTTTAGTTAGGTCTCCTGAACCCCAGATGCTTGCCTTTCTAAGCCTCCAAAGCCCAAGAACAGATAAAATAAAAGAGAGTGGAGATTATTGGAAGGAGAAGGAGAAGGAGAAGGAGAAGGAGAAGGAGAAGGAGAAGGAGAAGGAGAAGGAGAAGGAGAAGGAGAAGGAGAAGGAGAAGGAGAACGAGAAGGAGAAGGAGAAGGAGAAGGAGAAGGAGAAGAATTTCTACTGACATACTCAATTCTCATTTTGGTAGATTAAACTGGGCATAAACCTTCCTACACACAGTCATTTTTGCTTCTTTCAAGAAATATTCCTTGCAACAGTCCACATATTGCCCACTGCAATTCAAACAATATTTGCCCCAAATTTCTCCATCTGTTTTCCCTATCCATCATCCATTCCATTTCGGTGGAGTGTTGTAAACACAGCTACTTTCCTCAGTGTTTCAGTATTTATGTATGGAAGGATGGTTACTGAAAGTCTCTTTCTGGCTCAAAGTTGATATAAGCTAAAATTATATCGCAAGCATGCTGTTGAAGGATGTTCATCTTGTTCCTCTCTTTAAGGATAATGGGAGGAAATATTATAATTTTCACATATTCCTTTTTTCTTTTTAATACAAAATTGTTAAGCTTATGAGTATGAAAATATTTTTCTTTTTTGCTTTTCTGCTTGGGTTTGGAATACATTAATATTTTAGATGAATAGTTTGGAAAAAGAACTTTGAAGCTTCAGTGAAAAGACTATTCAGATCACAGCTCCTTTCCCCTAATATCATAGCAAACATTAACAATTAATAAACTAATTTTAGCTTCTGCAGTAATTGGTGAGATGGTGTCAAACAGCTCTGCAAAATTGCTAGAATAAAGAAGGACGATAAAAAGCAAATACATGAAAAACAAGACATCCTTATTGACAAAGGAACAGAGAGCCCATCATCAGCATTTTTTTAAATTAAAACAGCATTTGTTTTTCTGAAGTAATTATTTTAGTACAAACGCAAGCATTTGGGATAATATTCTTCTGAGGAGTGAAGGACAACCTTTTTCTAATGCTAAAATTAACTGAAAATGAATGCATAAATTAGATTAACAATAGTAGATGATCCAACTTTATTAAAGATGTTTCCTTGATTGATTGGTTTACATCAAACGGATAAATTATTACTGAAAGACATTCATCTTCTTAAGGTGTAGTCATTAAGGCTGCAATCTGACTTCAGTCTTGCCTAAACCAGTGACTACTTCGGTCAGGACAACATGATCTCTCAGCAGCTTTTAATACAATTGTCTGTGACATCCTTTTCAGCTGATTCCATGGGTTGGGGACTGAGAATACCACGTTATGGTGGCTCTCTTTCTTTCTCCTGGACCATTTCTAGTTGGTATTGGTGGCAGGGAGAAATAATCCCCTAGTCTAGAGGTCCCCAACCTTTTGGACATCAGGGACCAGTTACGTGGAGAGAGGTTTTTCTGCAGACCGGAAGGGGCATGGTTTTGTGTGCTGCCTGCATCCCACAGATGGGGCTTTGCTTGTTTGTATGGCCCAGTTGCTGGCATGCCGCAGCTCAGTACTGGTCCATGGACTGGGGTTTGGGGACCCCTGCCCTAGTCTCTCCTTTGTGGGGTCTCTCCTCTCCTTTTCAATATGTACATGAACTCACCAGTATCATCAGTACATTATATGCTTAATCTGAATTCTCAGCCTTCCCAAGGCACCAAGAAGCTTCACAGCTATGTAATTTTTCTCTGCAGATTAGTCCACATTAGCCACATTGTCCTGGGATTTTTCAAGATCTTTTCAAGTATAGTGCTGTTATACTCTCTAAATCAAGATCAGTACAGGTCCTGTTCCATGTTCTATGGGAAGAGAGGTCAGATTGTGCTTCACAGAAAAAAGAGGTGTTAATTATTTGGATTGAATTGAAGCAAAACACTTCTCTGAATGGCTTGGAGAACCAGACCAGTTTGAGACACACCATTCATATTGCCAAAATGGAAAATTTATCCCCCTCAAAAAAGAAAAAAAAGACAGATTTGTATAAAATTTTTGTGGGTTCTAACTTAGATGCAGATTAAAGTGCATCCCATAATGTATTTTTATAGACATTAGTCTGTGTTCATTGATTTGCAGATTTAGAAATGGGTAAAAATGAAGTCTCTCTCCATGAAGAACCCTAGAGCCTGTTCCTTCTCGTCTGGGGGAGGCTACTTCAAGAGCTAGGCCTACAGCCTCCTAACAGTGTGAGAAAAGACCCCATGAGGGGGGTCAATATCAGATAGTTCCTGCATAAATAACAATGCCTCTGAGTCACAAGAATGATTGAGCATGATCTTTGAAGAAACAAACAAATCTTAAGCAAAGTGGGACCAAATTAGTACTTAAATGGGAATTGCCAGAGCTATATCAAAAAACATCCCAGAAGAATTCCATTTCACTCGGTTTCTGCATTCGCTAAAACAAAAAGATTACATTCTCCATGAAATCACCAGGAGTCAAGGTAGACTTAATGAAGGCATAGATATCTATGCACACATACAAAAAAAAAAGGGTGGGGAGATGGGTTTGTATATGTCTATGGAAAAGGGCACTTGAAGTTTTATAAACTGATTTTGGGTTGTTGGGGGTTTTTTTTGCAAAAAAAATGCAGTGCCAAAGAGTTTCAGTACACCTGCAGCATTAGCAACAGGGGCTGCTTTAATTAGGTAACACTGACCCTGGGTAAAATATATTTCTAAAGAGGAAATAATAGCCTGGAGGAGAACCTAAGGACTTAAACTTGTTATTAACCCCTAATAATTGCTCTGTGCCTAGTGGAATTATAAGAATAAAATGAGCAGCACTTAAAAAAAAAAGCTTGGTATTCTGGAGAGTTTTTATTTATTTATTTATTTATCTGTTTATTTATTAATTTAAGGATGGTGACTTTCAGCTGCTATCCCAAGAATTGTGGGGTTCTTTCTCCAAACTTCATTCAGTTGCAAACATGGGGGAAAATGTACCTAATCTTCTATTTTACTGCTTTGAAATACCAAAGCTTGATCAATTATTAAAGCACAGGTAAAATGTTACCAATAAGCATAGAATTTCTTGAGCAACTCTGCTCAAAAAAGCTGCATAATGGACCTGTCTCTATTATGCAAACAAGCTAAAATCGAGTTGTTGAAGTTTTTTATTTCCTTGTTTCAAAATCTCCCTATTTGCCAGATAACAAGTGGTGCATTTTTCTGTAGCTTTTTACTACATTCCTTTATCTTTCACAATTGACACATTTTATAAAACTTCTACTCATTATTGCATTGTACTATATTTGGAGGAGGAATCTCTTTTTATTATCATAACTGACTCTTAGGGATTTGTCATGATCAAATATCAAATTCTTTCCCAAATGCTTATCTACATGGCTCTATTTCACTGTTCAGATGTAACATCCATAATAACCACATGAAGTCACGGTTAAATAAATATGTTAACCAGCTTTTTGGTGCCTGCTGCCAATTCCTAGTCATCTTGGCTGATTACAAAATGAAAATGTTATTTGGAGCACAACAAATGATTTTATTTTCTAATCAATACATTCTGTGGCTTTCTTCCCCATCCTGTTCTGGCTACACTTAAGAAAAATAGAAAAATCCAAAATACAGGAAGCAAATAACTGACCAGAGATTATCAGCAATGTTAGCTTAAATCAATGCTATGTAATAATGTTATTCATAGTTTTGGTTTCTCAGAGAAATATAAAACCTAATGAACCATGTAATGATATCTTGATCCTTGAATATCATAGATTGGCTCAGTGCATTTCTGAATATTGCCAATACAAGATAAACATGTGAAATCAAATGGTAGACACTTATGGTTTATTCTTAAGATTAACACTTGGGGAAGAAAATTGTTTACTGATTTATGGTGTTGATCCAGATACAAGAGAAGGAATATTAGAGGTGTATTACGGTACATCCACATAATTCTTAAAGCACAAAATCCCTCTAAGAAACTGGGCTTGACCCCCATCCACTCCCTCAACCTGGCTTCAAGACTTTCTGAAGCCCCAGCTAAGCAAAGGAAAGATACATTGACCCTGAAAACAAGAGGTCAGACTCTAGACTCCTCCCCCTATACCACCATTTTGGCTAACTTCTATGTGCCACAAGGCTTGGGAGCTATAACCAAAGTTAATCTCTATTTGAGTAGATAACCCATTACAGACAAATTAGACAGAGAAATTATGCAGAAGTATAGAACCAATGACTACAATGAATGTGTCCAAGACGTAGGGCGTATTGAAGCCCTGCGCTGCAACTGGAGGAAGCAAAGCTACATATCTATCTAAGTCCTACATATACTTGAGATGTGGGATATAAATCCTCACACACATACAGTATATACACTTGCCTCAACCTCTAAGGGCCGCAGAGGTACAATTTAAATATTATAGCCCAACGCCATTTGAAAGATCAATGCATTACTATTTGAATGGATGCTTTATGTTCAATTCAACAGAGAATAACATTCTGTAATCCATTTGAAGATGATTGTTTGGAGTTAGTAAATATGGTCTTCAACAATTTAGCAAGCCTGGATGATTTCCCATAAAGATTTATTTGCAAACTAACATCATCACAAATCCACTGTAGAGAGGAATTATACTCAGACTCCCTTTTTCCTTATGGCATAGATCTTCTCCATCTAAGTGGTTACGTTAGGCTTTTCAGCGTTTTGCTAGAAAGCATTTACACTTTTCACCTTATGTCAATACACTTCACATTTGATATTATTAACTTAATAAAAATGTAATAAAAATCATTGCATAATGATTTATGCAAGGGAGAGAAAAGAAGCAGTGTTACTGCCTTGGTTTGCTGCGAGGTTAGTTGGGTTTATTTCTTTATTACTAAGAGGTGGACATTCCATTAAGCAACTTGACTCATTTTTCTGCCCAACTGTTAATTTGATGACTGTAATATGAAGAACTAATGCCAGAGTTAGGATGACTTTTCCTTCTCTATGCCTTTTTATTTTGCGCTATTTTGTTAACATAATAAACCCTATTCATGGATTTGAATTTAAAATTACAATTTTAAAATTAAATAAATTAAAATTTATTTAAATTGTAAATACTACAGTGAATTATGAAAATTACCTATTTCAAAAGGTCCTGAATTGAGCAGTGCAGTGTGCATTCTTTCCTCCATGTGCCAATGCTCATGTTTAATCTGATGCCAAGTAAATAGAAGCCTGTAATTAAATAGAAGCCCAACTTGGGTGCGTATCAGCATACACAACAGAACAAATGGAGTTGGAAATGAGACTCAACACACACTCCTGCCTATCCCACCCAGAATTATCAGCCACTGGCTAGTGTGAACTGCTAATTTGGAATTCAAATCCTGTCTTTGATTAAATGGCCATAGGAAAACTGCTTTTCTTAGTCTCATTTGCAGTAAGGATTACAGCTGGTGAACTCAGGATGAAATAGAGAAGGAGGACCAAGATCAGGATCAGATCTGCTGAAACAAAAAGACCTCTTCCATTCTTGCCCTCTTCCTAGTCTCAGGTTCTAGGTTGTTCTTCCTTTGAAATACATTAGGGAAGCTGGAGAAGACAAGTGATGCAGCTAATATGCTTGCATTTGATCCCTAGCAAGGCTAGTTGCAGCTTCAGGAGACAGATTTAGACAATAAATATGGTATGGGAGTTGTTATAAGTACCATCCTAATATTCATCATCTCGGGATGATAAAAGAAAATCAGTTTGTTGATTTTTGAAGGATTGTTTTCATTGCACAAGTTGTTTACCATTTAAACACTGGGACCTCAGGGTCACTGAAAATCCTGTTCTATAATAATGTCATACATGATACACCACATAGTTTGCACAAGGTTACTGTAGCTACTATCAGTACCTTGATAACTGTCAGTTCTTTTGTTGCTTTCTCACCTTTTCTCTGTCATAATTATGCCTTTAACTAAAATGTCGGGACAAAAACTCAGTTGAGGTAGGTTAATGACACAGCTGTGAAAACTGGGTTCAGTTTGAAACATGATCCAGCAATGACAAAATTCTAAGAATATTTCTCTAGGTAGAATGGCTGGTCTTATTTCAATTTTATTACTCTGTGAGTGAAGTAAAAAATTGGAGCTGAGAAACTTGATAAACAAAGGCAAGAGTAGGAAGTAAATTTACAAGAGGGAGTTGATAACTTTTTCATAATTACTGGTGAGTACAAAACCTTTTTAATGAGGGCAATTGCCCTAAGTACCCCCTCCCCGTATTTAAAATGATGACCTCATACTTTATATTCAATGCAAAAATAATAGTCATTCATTTATTTAGTCAATTAATGTTATTTAATCTAATTAGATAAAAATTTAAATATAATCCCAGGAGTTGATTTCCCCATTCCCTGCTTTCTGGGTCAATGATATAGTGAACAAGAAGCAATGCATGAAAACTCTATTGA
>NW_015392723.1:11416-17115 GCF_001527695.2 Protobothrops mucrosquamatus
CAGAGAAAAGGTGGCGGAACTCAAACCTGGCCACGCCCTCATCAAACCCTAGGACCGCCCCTTTAGAGAACAGGAATGCAAGTAAAATTTGGGAGGGGCTATTTCCGGTGCGGGAGGGGCTATTTCCGGTGCGGCCGGCCCGGAAAAAGGTGCCGGAACGCGGTTCCGCCGCGTTCCGGCTGAAAAAAAGCCCTGATTGAGAGTAAAAAGAAAATGATGATGATGCAGTGGTGAGGCTGAAATAAATACAGGTAGTCCCCGACTTATGAATATAATAGAGCCTGCCAATTACATTCGTAACCCAAGGAATTTATTAATGGGATCGCATTAATTGAACATGACCCCTCCCTGATTTACCCAATGCATTTGCTTATCGAATGCTCAGGTCGTTAAGTGTACATGAGTGCACTTCAGAGTGAGGAAGAACCTGGGGGGGGCTATGCCATAATGCTCCATCAATGGTTTCATGTCCTTAAAAACCTGAAAATGGCATCAATAGATTTGAAATTAAATTTGGTTCGTTAAAAAATATATTTAGAGTGCACTGTATATCCTAAAGAAGGTATTTGAAAGCATGGATATCATATTTTCTTTGCTGGAAATATATTTAAAAAGTAATTGTTCATTGACCCCAATTATATAATCCAATGATCATTTGGTAACTTTTCAGAATGGTATTTTAATAAATAAATGTAAATTTATGGAGAAATCTCTAAATGTGATTATATTCTAGTACTACATGGTATTTATTGATAAACCAGTCACTGATAATACATAAGGTAGTTTTATTTTATTTTTTTATTTGTTTGGGTTTTTTCCCCTACTTTTTTTAGTCAATTTACCCACTCCACAGATGAGTTGACAAGCAGATTTAAGTAAAAGAAAAAAAGCCCACAACAGCTTATCCAAAACACTGTTTCCTCTCCTAAAGACCACCATAGAGCTGAGCTCTATGAAGGAGTGGCAGAACCTGGGGTGGAGTCAAAAGAGGAAATAGCCTAAAATCTCTACATAGCCACAAGCAGACTAAGTCCATTCCCCTCTTGAAGTCTGTTAACTCTTATCTAGTGCCAAAATAGTGCTAACCTTCAGTTGACTAGATTCCTGTACATAAGCATGAGCAATAAATCAGTTAAATTGGAATTTAACGTGTGACCCTGGTCTTTTGTGCCTGACAGCTGTGGACTCCAGGAGATAACGTGTGCTCCCTGGGTACAGGGAGAGTATCCAACATTTCCCAGTCTGAATCACCTAGAGCAGTGGTGGCGAACCTATGGCACGGGTGCCAGAGGCGGCACTTGAGCCCTCTCTGTGGGCACACATGCCGTTGCCCCAGCCTTGCCTCCCTCCGTGATCCCCTCCTCACCAGCAGCCCTCCTGGAGAAGAATCGCCCCCGAGCATGGCCCAAGCGGAGCAGTGCAGTCAAGGACATGGCAGCCAGGCAGCGTAGACAAGACTCTGCCCTCACACTCCATCGCGCACAGTTGATGCTGCGGGGCATGGGCAGAGGGTGTGGCTGCCATGGCACTGCTGGGCGATCGGTGGGCCCAGGAGGCGGTGAGTGGCCCTGCGGGCAGGTGGGCTGGAGGTGGAGCAGGGGCGGGGCCAGTTTTTGGGCACTCGGTCTCTAAAAGGTTCACCATCACTGACCTAGAGTCAGAGAGCTGATCCATGAATACAGGAATCAACATATGGAATGGAGAAGCCTACTTTGAAAGTATTAATCTCTTTGGTTTCCATAAATAAAATGGCTCTGAGGAACATATTTGGTGCTCTGTGGTGCATGTGGGAAGGCTTTGTTTCTTATCATTGGTAGTAGAGCTCAGAAAATGTTAAACAATGATTTTTTAAAAAGGCTACAAAACAATGCACAGAGATTTCAAATGTTTGGAGTACAATTTTACTTTGTACTCTTGAACCTCAACGATGTACACACTGATAAAATGCTTGCTGCAAGTGTGCTTTTGACAGGGGAAAGAAGATGTTGTTCTCTCAAGTTATCTCTCCAGGACTATTCACCAAACGTGACACATGAATAATATAGTGAACAATTAGTTTAGAAAAAGGATAAAAGGAAACTTAAGTAGAGGCCATTTTAACGATTTGAAAAGGTCAGCTCCAATTCCCTCTTGCATGTGCTTCAGATAGATCTGCTAAGCAGTGAACTTTATAAGCCCGTTGTAGAAATGTGTTAGTGTTTTGATTAGGTGGACGGTGTGTGATACCTTGGAGATCATTTGATATTGTTTTAATATGTTCTAATCTATAATAGACTTGTATTTTGGTAGAAAAAGGAAAAGATCCTCTTTGTGTCAAAGAAATTTGAAGATAAATACTATGCTTCTAAGACCCCAGAGACACCCATCCCAGGGAGGTTTGACAGAATATTCAAAAACAGAAAATGAACTCACTAACCAGTAAGCTAACATTGGATGGGGTTTTTTTATATAAGCAGAATCTCGTGCTAAGTATCTCGTGCTAAGTTCTCATTTATTTCATCAATTCTTAGATAAAAGACATCCCACATGTGTCCTGTCCCCATATCTTCATACTTTCAGTTCTGCCATATCTTACAGATCTGCAGCCTCCTTTATCCAAAGGAGCCCCTTCATCTGATTACATACAGAAGCCCACTGGTGCCTCTTTCTTGAGTGAAGTTTTTTGCTAGATCGGAAAGAGTAGACCTATGACTTTTCCTAACCATGTCTGGATTTGATTCCTGCCTTCCCTCCTCCCCCCAAAAAATTGCACAGAAGAGGGGGGAAAACATGAAAGTGAACATAAGTAGTTGAGCCTGGCATCCCAAGAGATAAACTTTCTCTGACAGGCAAACTAATGACATTAAGCAACACCATTCTCTGCTGTACAGATCTTTGCCTGACCTTACCCAAAAAGGTTCTCTCCACCCCTTTGACTTTCCCACTGTAAAAGCCTAATAGATTTTATTTAGCTGCAGGCAGAGTGAACCTCTATGGGTTTGAACTAATGCAGAAATATTAAAAAAAGATTGGTGCTGGGAATTCTTCCTTCCTCTTTATACTTCTTCCAGGGTGAGTGGAGAAAAACGTCTGACCTAAATCTGCCAGACACCTTCAAAAGGGAAGGAGGAAAAGGAAAAAAACGGGATCTACAAGCCGCCCAGCTCCTGTGAATAATTGTTATTAGAATGTAAATGCCACTAAATTAATCTGAAAAGGAAAGAGAATCTAAATAAGTGTTAAACAATTATATTTTACCCTCATATTTCTTCTCGGGGAGTGTCTAGATAAACATTCTCTGCCATAAATAAATCTTTTCAGATGTAAGCAAGCACTTTATGCATACACATTAATTTGTTTAAATGGGAGTTTAATTTTAATGGGAATAAGTGAGGCCCAGGCTTGTGAGGAAAAGCTAAATTTCAAGCTGGAGCGCCCCCTGCAGCATGTTTGTCCCTTTACAGCTTAACAAAATATTCTAAACCAGAACTAAAAATAAATCAGATCTAGACAAATTTGTTCATATAGCCATATTTGAATAATTTTGTTTGCTGCCACAAATACCCACTGTCGTTTTCTCCCTTTTAAAAAAATAACATCTGAGTCACCCAATCTCTTAAGAATATTCAGAACACACTGTAGTTGGAAAGCTGATTCAAACAAATTGTAGAATTCATGAATATGCCATCTTCCAGTCTACAATAGCAATCAGGAACAGAGATCATGGCACAGATATTGCCCCATGATCCCTTCAAGACAGATGTAAAAAAGGCATCAATCTTTTGGAAGGTGTGTTGAATGGATGCTTAATTGGTTGTTACCTTTGCCCCCTCGCCTACAACTGCTTTGTCAAGATGTCCTCCAGCAACATTGACAACATGAGTATTTCAGGATTTAGAGATACACACAAAAAATTGTTTTTAAAAACTAGACTCAGATTAGATAAGCACTTGGCATCAAATGCCTGTATTTTCTTCTAGTTATAATAAAATGCTGTAGAGCTGGCTGAAAGCCTGAAGGCTGTAAGAGTCTGGATGGGGTGGATCCAGCTTTGACTCAACCCTGGTGAGATGGAATGACTCTGGGCCAGTGGTCTCCGAATTTGGCAGCTTTAAGACTTGAGGACCAGCTGCCAGAATTCCTCAGCCAGCCATGCTGGCTAGGGAATTCTAGGAGTTGAAGTCCACAGGTCTTAAAGTTGCTAAGTTTGGAGGCCCCTGTTCTAGGCTTTTGGGACCCAGGCCCAGGTGATATTTCCTCTCTGACTTTGGATAGGATGGCACTCCCCCAGACTGAGATGGTATGCAGCTTGGGGGCCCTGGTAGACTCACAGCTCCTGCTCAAGGTTGCAGCCATGGCTGGGGGGGGGAGCTTTCCGCAAATTTGTCTGATGTGCCAATTGCACACTTTTCTGGACTGGGGGGGGCTTTGCTTTTAATCACTCATGCCTTGTTCACTTCCTGTTTGTTTGGGTTCCTGCAACATGCTTTACATGGAGCTGGCTTTGAAGAAGCTAGAACTGGTCCAGAATGTAGTGATGCATTCAGTGATGGGTGCCCCATGTAAGACCTTGTTCATATGCTTCACTGGCTCCCAGTTTCCTTTCCATGCAATTTAAGGGGCTGGTTATTGCCTTTAAAACCCTGTATGGCATAGGGTCAAGTTATCTGCAGGACTGTGTCTCCCTAAGGACATCTATCCAACCCACCAGATCAGATAGGGTGGGCATGCTCCCAGTCCCTTCTCTTAAAACATTGCCATCCTATGGGATTCAGGAACTATGCCTCTTCCATGGTAGCCCCTACCCTGTGGAACATCCTTCTCCCTGAAGTTCAGCAAGCCCCACTCTCCTAGCCTTCCCAAAAGCACTTAAGACCTTGTTTTTCCTCCAAATGCTGGGATAGGGTGAGGTCGATGAGAGGACTTAGTGACAGACTGCATATGAAAATTTGACTTTCGGGCCAGGTTTTCATGTTTGTGGTTTTGACAGAAATATGTATTCATAGATATTGTTTTATTTTGTTGGTTGGGAGCACTCCAGCATTCCATATACTATATGATGGCCAGCTATATAACTGCAAATAAATAAATAAATAAATAAATAAATAAATAAATAAATAAATAAATAAATAAATAAATAAATAAATAAATAAATAGTACACTATTTTTTACCTTGAAAGACGAGTATCCGAAATATGACTTTGTAAGAATGGAAAGGAGTACTGAGGGTAAACTTTCCCTATTTGATGAAACTCCAAATGAATTACAACTTTATCATTGCCAATTCACTGGTTCGAGGTCAGAGGTTCCTCTAATGATGTTTAACCAATAACTGAATCTGTATATCTGCTTCTGCATACAGAACGGGGGGGAAATGTTGAATCTTGCAAATCTTATTTTCCACCTCTCTCTCTCTACCTCTCTCTCTCTCTCTCTCTCTCTCTCTCTCTCACACACACACACACACACACACACACACACACACACACACCACCTTACAGTCTAGCTACAGTTTAACTGACTCCCAGAACTGAGCTTTCAAACTGATTGGGCTTGTCTGAATTAGCCCATCCAGTAGTAAGATCATTACTGCCCCCAGGTAGGTTCATCTAAACATAATAAAATGCTGCAGACCTGTTATCAGAATTTAATGAAACACTTGGCATTGTGGGTGGCTGTTGCCTTGGATTTATGAATAGTTTATATGCAGGAACGCTCAT
>NW_015392724.1:0-6412 GCF_001527695.2 Protobothrops mucrosquamatus
AGAGATAGATGTGAATGTGTTTCACTGCACAACTCTCTTCAGTGCTGTACCACTGCTCTGCCTTCCTTTAATTAAATCCCAAGTGAAGAGATTATGACAAAAACATGGAGCCTTTTTGGGTCAGGATGTGTGTGCATTTCAGAAAGATGCAAAGTGATGGAGATGTGAGTAGAAAAGTAACAACCACAAAAATCTCGGCGACTTCACCACCACAGGCTAACCTTGGAAACACAACTGGAAAATGTCATCGGAAAGAAAGCCAAAACTACGCTGAGAGTGAAGTATTGATATATAAAGTTCTTTTGCAGAAGAATACTTTTGGAATATTGGAAGACCAGTTTCGGCACATTGTTGGTCCGTATGCTGAAAACTCATAATCCAAGTATGATAATTTTGTTAATGTCATCCTTGACAGCAAGTATACACTGTACAGATGTCATGTACATATGTCGGTGAAGACTGAGTCAGTCTGGATAAAGATTGAATATTAAGGAATTCAGAAAGAACTTGAGAGAAACATGAGCCAAATTACATGAAAACAAACATCCTCTTTTGCTTCTGTCTGAACAGTTACAAAAGGTATCACTGAACTGAATATCCACTTAAATTTTCAGGTATTTCCTGACTCATTACTCTGGATTTTTTTTCTGAAATCCTAAGTAAACATAACAGTGAGCTTTCCTGTTACCAGAACATTTATGTGGATATAGCTACATCACCAAACCTCTGATTTTACCACAAACAGGGCAGTCACATCTTCCCACATTACACAGATAAAATGAAATATATATCTTTAATTAAAAGTAGTAAGCTTAGATTCCCCAGAGGAAGGGGGTGCATTCCATTGAATAAGAGGCAGCTCAGTCCAGATATTTTGTGTGAAAGAAAGATGATGGAAGCCCCTTCCTAATAGTTCACAGAATATATGTCAGATGCAGATATTAGAGAGCTTCAGTTATCAGATTCAAAAACCAAGAAAGACACATGATGATTCTTCCAAGCAGAATTCTTTATAGTCCCACACTGATAGATAAAATCTTCTTTCACACAAACTATCCGAACTAAAGCTGTCATTTATTCCTCTGGAATGTAGCCCATCCCTCCAGCTTCTACATTTCAATTAATGGAACCGAATAACAGAGTTGGAAGGGACCTCAGAGGTCTTCTAGTCCAACCTCTGGCTCCAGACAAGTGGCTGTGCAGTCTCCTTCTTAAAAGCCTCCAGTGATGGAGCACACACAACTTCTGAAGGCAAGCTGTTCCAGTGGTTAATTGTTCTCCACTGGTTAATTATTAATGCCTCTCTCTTTGGTTGGTTTCCATCCATTGTTTCTTGTCTTGCCTTCTAATGCTTTGGAAAATAGGTTGACCCCTTCTTCTTTGCAGCAGCCTCTAAAATATTGGGACGCTGCTATCATGTCATTCCTTAGTCTTTCTTTTCATTAGAGTAGACAAATCCAATTCCTGCAACCGTTCTTCATATGTTTTAGCATCGCCTCTAATCATCTTTTTTGCTCTTTTCCACCCTCATTTCAGAATCTCAGCATCTTTTTTATAATATAGTGACCAAAACTGGATACAGTATTCTAAGTGTTGTCTTACTAGGGCTTTGTAAAGTGGTACTAGAATTTCATGTGAGCTTCATACTCTGTTAATGCAGCCTCAGACTGCTGGCTCATATTGATTCATATTTCATCACATGAAAGGATTTAATTCTACATATATACCACACGGATAAAGTCTTGACAAAGTATTTAGATGCTGATGATGTCAGTTTACTTTACATGACAGATAACATAGTGTAGTAAACTCTGATCTATCAGATATGAAAAGGAAATGGGAGAAACTTTGGTTTATTGTCCAGGCTCTTAAACATGATTGTTCACCAACCTTATATTTTGTGATATATCCATTTTAGAAGAAACCAGTCTTGAAATAGTGTCTGGAATAGACAGCCTGCTAAAATAATCAATGCAAAATAAATTTTAATCTCTAGTGATTAATGTTGTAAGCCTTGCTAAAGGTCTTTCTCATATGCATAAACCATTTTTTATATTTCTTTTTAAGGAAGCCCAAGAGAATGTAGAACAGTTATGTTCACAGTTATTCTTTCAACTTTCATTTGTCATTTTTACAGGACAACCTGATCCCGCATATTTTAGTGCTTGTTTGCACATATAGCTAATGTGTGCTATAGCCTTTCCTTTCTCCTTCATCTGCTGCATTCTGTTAAAAAAAATTGATATATCCAACTGTGCATTATATGGCAATTCTGTCTTAAGCCCCCACAAGCGCAGTCCTTGTAAAAAAAAACCCGACTACAAACTAAACTTGGAACTCAGTTTGTTATCAATCTGGCTAGAGACGTGTAACCTTTTTTCTCTGGATTAAACAATATTTTAATAATGTATTTTTTAAACAAGTTTTAAAAAGTTTCTTTTCACTTTATATAGAATAAGAAATTAATCGTACAGAGATGGCTGTGTCGCATCCAACTATTAATTTGCTTGCTCTCAGTGTAATTCTTATATTTTTCTTTCATAATTCCTTTGATCCATTTCTCCCCCTCCACTCCTTCCTCCAAATAAGAGCTCCCTGAACTGACCCATCCAAAGTGCAGTGAGATATTAGATCAGGGGTAGGCAACCTCGACTCTTTTATGACTCATGGACTTCAACTCCCAGAATTCCCAAGTCAGCTGTGCTGACTCGGGAATTCTGGGAGTTGAAGTCCATGAGTCATAAAACAGCCGAGGTTGCCTACCCCTGTACTAGATCATTCAATGATGTCAGACTCAGTTAAGAAATAGTTACCTCAAGAATTCAAGGAATATTACCTTATTGTTGACAGAGATATTAACAGATTCTTGAAAGCTTGTTCAAACCTTCGCTGCCCCCTTCTAAGACCAGGCAAACCAATGCAGAATCAGTGTTCTGAGATTTTGAGATTGAGCAACTGTTTCTCCTCATCTATCTCTTCTTCAGGATGAAAATTAGATTTTTGCATAAGTATTAGCCCTAATGGGAATATCTTATCTGCTAGTAATAGCTGTATATAAAATTATTCAGTCTGTAATGGAAATGAAATTAGAAGACACTATGAATTAGAAGCTCTTTGCATATGTTGTTTGAAAATTAGGGTATGAGTTTGTGTTTCAATATTACTACTTTATAAAGGTGTCATTTAATCCATAAAATGCCTATCTATCTATCTATCTATCTATCTATCTATCTATCTATCTATCTATCTATCTATCTATCTATCTATCTATCTATCTATCTATCTATCTATCTATCATCTAATCTTAACTTTCCATCTCCCTCAAATGCAACAAAAATCTTTGTAATTTAAAATAAACTAAATCATTTAAAGTCCACTATGATTACTTGTTCTTCCAATCAGATTTGATTTCTGCAAGTCCCTTCCATCTCTAATCTTGTCGTCAATTTTCTTTGCCACTGAAACATATTTCGTTGCTATGTAAGTGATTATGCTTCATCAGATATTAAGATATACTGCCCAGGAAAAAAAGAGAACAAAAGGAGGGAACAGGTGTGCACCAACTTTTCAGGTGCCAAAGACTTTAGAGACATATTTAGAAATGATCACTGTAAGTTAAATAGAAATATGCAGTAGTTAAATAGAAATATGCAGTAGAAATATGCAAGGACAAGAGAAAGGTGCCTTTGCAAATGCCAAAAGCAGCAGCCAATCATTTGGTAAATGATGGTTTCATCATTCAGCTCTTTTTAAAATATCTGAATAGGTGACTTGTTCTTAATGCATCAGTGTTTGGACCAGTGTCCTATATAGTGAACTCATATGTATTATAAACTCTCAGCAAGCAATGCTGTTGTCCTGTCAACTTCCTTAGCTTATATCTTCATTTGATTTCAGCATGACCCTTTAACTGGTTCGTTTTATATTTGACAAGAGATGTTGATTAGTTACTACCTTGCAATTAATTATGATTTGAAGATATTTTTTTATTTTTCTTGTTTTGAAAATAAGTTCACTGTAAGTTCACTTATATATGAATTATCTTCTATCAGAAAGCACACTATAAATAGATTTAAGTATAGAAATAGATAAGTGGAATTGAAAGATTCCCTGAATCTTTTCATGAATAAAATCCTTTAGGATAGTATTTTCTAATCTGCACCCTAGTCTGAATGGTTCTCTTGTTACCTCAAGTTGAAGATACATAGTTCCTGGAACACGTATAATGATACAAGTCAATTTTATTGAATTGACATCTTTCTTTTAATGGCCATTGGACATTATGGAGATTTATGTTCTGTAAATAATGCAATGTTAGCCTCTCAGCTATTATAAAAGAATCAAAATGAATTACTTCCAGATTCAATAATTTAAAGAAGGGGAAAAAATACAATAAAAGCATCATGGAAAATGTTAAATGCTGTCTGCAATCAAATTATTCACAGGACATGAAATAATTTCTTTAATACCAGTCCAGACTTGTTCTGCTAATAATTCCCACAATAGTTCTCAATTGCCATTCAAATCTTATTTTACAAATTTCAGACGATGACATACTATGAACCCATTGTCCTTATTCCATTAACTTGCTTCCTAATTACAAGTTTTGTCCCTGGCATTGTTGCACTATTCTGTAGTGAACACTTTTGAGGGTGTTCTCCAAATATCAATGTTATAATTTTAGAGAAAGATCTTTCACTTTTTCTTTTATAACCATCAGATACAAAAAAGATTTCAATTGTTGACCAACTGCATATAACAATTACCTGGAAGGTTCAACTTTTTATACTTTGATGCCATGCATGAGAAACATTTCAAACACGCAAATAGAGGTAGTTCTCGACTTATGACCACAACTGAGCCCAAAATTTATATTGCTAAGGGAGACATTTGTTAAATGAGTTTTCCCCACTTTAATGACCTTTCTTTCCACTGTTGTAAGCTGAATCACTGCAGTTGCTAAACTAGTAACACAGTTGTTAAGTGAATACAGCATCGATCAGTGCTAAGGACACACTTAAAATACAGCCCAATCAACTAGGACCAGTGATGAGGTCCAGGAGCCGGGTGCAAACATTGACCAGCTCTATAAAAGACACTCCCATTGACTGGCATTAAGCCCTGATGATGTTGGTAGTTTTCCGACGAAAGCTAGGTATTTTATTAAACTTTTCTAGTTTAAATTTTTCCTGGTGTTCATGTTTGTTTGTTTTTTACAATATATATAGGAGGCACGGGACAACAATGTGAGGGGCGAGAGTTGTGTGGAGGTGGAAGAGAGGGGAATGGAAGTTAAGGGAGGGGTTAAGAGGGTGGCAAGGTGGCCCCATAGAATGAAGGATGTCAACTTTGTTCCTTGTATCATCCGTCTTGTAAATTCACAGGATTCTTTTTTTCCCTTTTTTGCCATGTATTTGAACTAGACTGTGATGTTTCTCTGCGTCATATATGGTGTGTGTATCTGGATATAGGCATAATAGTATTTTTTGAGAATGAATGCAATGAAATTTCATTTTAATGTAAGCTGATTAGTGTACATTTAAAGTGACAATAAATTTTTTTCTATTCTATTCTGTTCTGTTCTACTTGTTTTTTTGTTTCCCTATACAAATAGTGGAACCATATTATGAAATATTATTACAGTTTGTCTTAATTAAGAGCCATGCTGATCAGTGGTTAGAATGCAGTATTGCAGGCTAACTATCCTGACTCCCAGCAGTTTGATTCTCACTGACTCAAGTGCAGTACATTTGCAAACTGCTTAGACAGGCTGTAAAGCACTGTGAAGCGGTATATAAGTCTAAGTGGTATTACTATTGCTCATTCATTGGAATTATTTATGAGAAAAGATGTCTCAGATCTCAGTCAGATAGTGCTAGGTAGATCACAATGAAACCCTTCAAATAACTTTGAAAGTACAATAGAAACATTGAAGAAATGTTATGCATGTACTTCTGTGAAGTCTTATCTCAGACTAGTCAGTTTCTAAACTGTTTTGAAATGCAATTCATTAAAGAATTTGAGGAGAATTTTTTTTCCAGATCATTCAAATCTGAAAGCAACAGTTTTATGTGCATAATTCAGAAAACAAATGATTATGGTCTGTTAATGGATTAAAATGAGTATAACCAAACTATAAACATACTGTATATAATATCCCCTAATTTCATCAGTGTGCTTTTCCCTGTAATCTACTTCACTAAACACATGTAAAAACATTAATCTTTTTAAAACTTATTATACAGTATGCTACTTTTGCTTTCTGCTGGTATTTGATCCAAATCGTTCTTTCATAACCTCTCAGTTCCATAATAATAATAATAATAATAATAATAATAATAATAATAATAATAATAATAATAATAATAATAATAATAATAATAATAATAATAATAATAATAATAAAAGTAGT
>NW_015392724.1:6512-17110 GCF_001527695.2 Protobothrops mucrosquamatus
CAAACAGACAAGCACCTGCAACATAACACCCCGGACTTAACAATTGTCGATAAGAAAGACAAAAAAGTCTGGATAGTGGACGTGGCAGTGCCTGGAGACAGCAGAATAGATGAGAAAGAACTGGAGAAGATAACAAAATACAAAGACCTACAAATAGAAATAGAAAGACTGTGGCAAAAGCAAGCAAGGGTAGTACCAACAGTAATAGGCACCTTGGGTACAATCCCAAAACAACTGGAGCACCACTTGAACACCATTGGCATTGACAAATTCGCTATTAGTCAATTGCAAAAGGCAGCCTTACTAGGAACTGCTTCCATCCTGTGACGATATCTGTAATACCATCAAACATCCACATCTGCCTATCCCAGGTCCTGGGTAAGGAGTTGATAGGTAGACAAAATGCCAAATCCAGTCTGAACATCTGGCTAACTGTGCGATGATCCATAATAATAATAATAAAGTTGGAAGGGACCTTGGAGGTCATCGAGTCCAACTCCCTGCTCAGGCAGGAACCCTACACCATTTCGGACAAATGGCTGTCCAGTCTCTTTTTAAAAACTTAGTACTGTAAACTTATTGCTCTGTTAATATTTCAAGAGTAGTTACGTTTTAGGAAAAGAGAAGGTAAGACACAGAGGTATTCCTGTAGTTATATTACATAGGAAATAGTGGATTGAAGATATAAAAATGGATAACTGTAAACTTCCATATTTTATATTTTCACATGACCTATCTTAATTAAAGGCACATAAAACAAACAAAACAAAAAGCAAAAGCTTGGTATCATTGCAATAATTCACTTTCACCTTTTGAAAAGCAGAGAGGATTTCTGCAACACTGTATAAACTTTAGCATTCACTTTTAAAACTGTTTTTTTCATCATGGCAAGACATGAAGGGAAAGAAATAAAGTGTCCTTTCAGTATCCCAAATTGACTATGTGTTACTTGTTCCCAGGCTATTAGTATTGCATGTAATTTCTAAACTGTATTCTATCCTGGAGTCAATAAATATGTTTTATTTCCTTGTATTATTTAGCTGGGTGAAAATATTGTTTACAATATACTGCCATATTTCATTGGAGCAAAAGAGTGTATATATGAAAACCTAAGAAAAAAAGCTGTTCAGCTTTTTGTGATTCAGATACAGTCACTAACAGGATTCTCTTGTTTTGTTTTGTTTAATTTCCATAAAATATGAACTTGCTCTTCACAAAAAATTCCATAACAACTTTACCAGAAAGAAAAAACCTTTGTGTTTCTCATGTCAATTTCCACTTGCCATCGCATTTTAAATTCTTAGTTTAAACATCTAGCCTCTAACACTAACACTGAATATACCATCTCCCTAACAGGAACACGATCTTTAAACTTTTAAAACATTGGGTTGCCTAAAGCTTTTAGCTCTGCAAGACAAGTAATTCTTTTCCTTAGCGCTAGTACATTAAGCACGATAGCATCTATTTGCGATGGTTGATTGTCCTTGGTTTTGTTTGTTTGTTTTTTTATTCAATAAAGTTGGATTGCCTTGCTGAAGAGAACTGAACAAATTGATTACTGTATTAGAGTTTTTGTATAATGGAAGACATTTTTCTCTTGTATTATTAGAATATTTTGTAAATATTCAACATTTACAGTTAAGCCTATGACCTATCATCTAGGTAAGGTATTCCATTCTAAACTCTTGTGGCATATTAACTGAAGTGTTGGATTTTCGCCCTGAAGCATTTTATGCAAAGTTTAGTTCATTTGTGTAATTTATATTGGCATATTGAGCCATCACTCCCTCTTAGCTTAGCAAACAAGGTTTATAGGTTGAATGGTTGCAAACCTGCAAAGCAAAGCAGATTTATAGGTTAGCCAGATGCACAAAAATCTGGGACACCTGGAATATAAAAGGTAAAGAACTCCTGTACAAGTTTGCATTTGGCCAAACTTTGTTGGAATTAACATGTTTGTAACACAAGACATACTGCATGTACAATGTACTATCTATAAAGTTGTATTATGATTCAGTTCTGTACATGCAACCTTAAGAGTCATGGACATGTTTCTCTATTAATTCTGACTATTATCCTGTTGAAATCAGTTTGAAAATTAAATTAACTAAAAAAAAACCTTGGAGTGAAACAATGTGTTGGGTTGAAAAAGGATGGACATGAGGATCTTTTCTGGGCAGTACAGTCCATTAGTAAGTACTCAGCAGTAAAATGTTTTTTTTGGGGGAAGGAACATTTTTGGAGCACTTGGAGATGCTTGGCAAAACTTCATACAATAAGAGGCATATGGTACATTCTTATTAATGGTCTTCAGCATCATTTAAAAAAAATTGTTATAATCTGTTCTTGTTCCTTTCCAAAGACTTTGTCAAGCAAGGTAAAAAATGCCTCTAATATTTATTGTTTATTTTAATCATATACAATCATATATTGTTTATTTTAATCATATACCATCTGGGTGGCAGATGGTGTGGCATGAACAGAGGTACTATCTTGGATGTCCAAATAAGCTGTGGTTGATAACTATGTTATACTTCATCATCTTGGTTGGAGTAAAATGAATGGATAGAATAAATAGACAACTTATGTAGAATAGATATGAGTATCATATTATCATTCATCCCAAATTGTGAAGTGCCTTGGGACTAGGTATTATTGCAGTCCCAATATCGCTGCAGATTCATAATTTATAACCAGCATGTGGGGTTTTCCTGTTTTTACAGATAGTCCTCAACTTACAACCTCAATTGAACCCAATTTTTTTGTTGCTAAGCAAAGCATTTGTTAAGTGAATTTTGCCCATTTTATAACCTTTCTTGACACAGTTGTTAAATGAATCACTGCAGTTGTTAAAGTAGTAACACTGGTGTCACTTCCACATTGACTTTGTTTGTCATCACAGGACACTTGCAACCATCATAAATACAAGTCAGTTGCCAAGAGTCAGAATTTTGATCATGTGACCATGGGGATTCTGCTAGGGTTATAAGTGTGAAAAATGCTCATAAGTCATTTTTTTCAGTGATATTGTAACTTTGAATGGTCACTAAATGAATGGTTGTGAGTCAAGGACTACCTGTATTTGGTAATAAATTGTCCAATTAACTTCAATGACACCATTGTATTCAATTTGTTTCATGGGGTTTAAGATTATATGTTGGAACACATCTTAAGCATAAAAGGATATTTGTGTTATATTAAACATTAATTGAACACTTTTCCATGAAATGTGCTCTGCTGGCCAGTCCCTTTCATCTCTCCATTATTAATTCACTATCTGATTTGATTGCACTCTTTAGTTTCTCTAAGATCTTTCAGAACATTTGGTATTTGTGTTATAATTCCACCTAATGAACTGCATGGGGCAGAGAAGTGAAAGACACCTTCTTGTTCAGAGTTTTCAGTTATTAAATTGATGCTTGAGTAAATGAAATCTAACCAAATTTATTCTAATGCCCTGCTTTGATTAAGAAACTTGCAACTTCCTAACAAACTCCCCAGTGACATCTTGTGTTCATTCTGATAGATTTAACCACAGAAAATTTTCAGTTTAGAAGAACGGTGAAGGAATACTTCAAAATGAGGTAGAGACAGAATAAAATTATGTAAGGTGCTATCATATAGACAGCACTCATTTTGCATTTTGGCTGCCATCTGTGAAATACTCGTAACTTAATATTTGTTTTAATACTTAGATTTTGCTATTGTTATGTTGACCCAATAATTCTAAAAAGAGTAGTGCCACAAATATGGCGAAGCCACCTAAACACAAAAATATGGAAAACTACATAGCTCTCAGGATCAGACAAAACCAGCTAAGTGTTGTCATATCCTGGTACTAAGAGTTAAAATATAATAAAAAAATAATACAGAACCATAGAGAAGACACTTACAGTATAGTAATTTTCTAATCCAAAGGCATTTTTAATTTTTTTTTAAAAAAAAAACAAGCCTAAAAGATGGTTATATCTGTGCAAAATGTCTTTAGAGGCCAGGCAAATGTCAGATAGGAATTCTGAGTTGCTGAACATAGAGATGAACTTGCAAGGAAGGGTGTAAAATTGGCCAGTGAAGAAAGTAGACATTCAAAACCATCGTTCTTAACTAGCTTCATGGCACAGTTTCTTGTTTTAGGTTATGTTATATTTTACTTCTTCCAGCATTCAACATCCATCTTCCTAGAAGAAGATGGAAATGTTTTGGCCTTCTCAACACTGATTAGTGAAAAAGAGTGTTACAAACTTTCTTACAATTTATTCACTGGAAACTAGGCAGATGATATGATGGTAGTGATGATGATGATGATGATGGCCACCTAATCAAAATAACTTTGTTCTGTGGTGGTAAAAGGTACCATCCCCACATTTACTACCAAACCTATGAGATATCCTCCCCATCCCCCAAATATATGTCAACTGCTTAAATTGCCCTTGTATTAAAATATTGTGTTGTAATAAAATATTCACAGTAAGCTGAATTAACCCAGAGTTGTCACAAGGAGAGGAATCAGACAGGAACCAGTGGCCCAAGAAGCCATTTTTTGTATATTACTGACTATATCTCAAAGATAATATAGCTAGCATGCTGTCATGGTAGGAAGGATAAATCATAAGAAGGTCACCCAGATGTGTTTATAAAAAAGGACCAACATTATGCTATAATTTACACTGTTTTCTGCATTCTTCCTTGTCTTGTCTTTGTAATATACAAAAAGTGTGATTCTGGTTTTACTCAGAGCTGCTCAGCAAGCTGCCAATGGAAATTCAACAAACACTATAGGTGTTTGCATGCTTAATAAATGTATGTTATACCTTGAAAGTAATTTGGTTGAATTGATTCAGGTTTGGCCACAACAGCAGCATTTGTCCAGAGAACAATAGTCTTTTGAGGAGATGAGAAGAAAAAAAAACCCCTCACCCTTGCAATTTAAGAATTTTATTAAAAAATAATAAAAAGCAAACTGGCTTATAGTTTGATAGCCAAAATGCCTGAACAATTGCCATGGGATGAAATAGTGCTGATAAAAATACAGGGTCTCAATATTAGTTCCCCAGAGAAAGCATACAGATCCAGCAGAAAACATCTGGATTGAAATCTTTTAAGATGGAAATATTTAATGACAATTAGTGCTGGAGTCCTGGTAAGATACATTTTTAAATATGCACATTATAAAAGTACTGACATGGTATAGCACAAAGATTATGGTCCTGAAAATGACTGTGTGTCAAATTTCTGACCTCTTTGCTCTGTAAAGTGAGATTTTGGTATATGAGTAGACACACTGAATACAATGGAAATGAGTTATTTAAGACGTGTGTGTGTGTGTTAAAACAATGTGAGAAGGCAAAGAATAAATGAGTGCTAAATGAATTTGGCTGACAAAAATGAAATAGGTATTTTGAAAGTGTAGAAAGAAGGAATGAGGATTAAATAGCAAAGTAAATATATGTAGAAAGAGCAAATGAGTTGACAGGATGGGTGAAGACTGGTGAAGTTGTTGCTGGATAGATGTGGTGAATAAATGAGAACTGTATAGCAAAATAAATATATGAAGAATTACTGGGATTGATAACATGGGGAACCCAAGAAAGCTATTGATGGATATCTTTGTAGGGATCTTCAGAAAGAGAGAGGTTAGAAGTTTAAGGAAGAAAAGATTATATATGAAGCAATAAATGGATGTGCTGGAAACAAGGAAGGTTTGCAAGATATAACAATATGGAAGAAAACAGTTGGTATAAACAGCTTTAGCTATATTTTCTTTTCATTTGCATTTGTATATTTACGGGATTTGCTGACACTATTGCCAAGATACTGGCAAGAGTCTTATGATCTTACTTTTGAGTATATTTCTTAATTGCTTTCTGCCCTTTGCTTAGCATTACTTATACATAAAGGGATGTATGCAATTTTCAGCACAAGTATATATGCAATTTTCAGCATGTATGGAACTTTTTCTAATTTTTTATGTTGCAATTCCGGTAGGCTATTCCAAAACAAAAAACAAACAAACTGCTTTTTATTATTCTTATAGCCATTGTTGTTCCAATGTCAATTATAGTGTGTATTCCAATAATACACAATTAGTATGATTACAGTATAATAGCCATCTGAGGCTTTCCTAACTCAGTAATAATTATATATTTGGTTAATATATATACTTTTGGCCTTGGAGATTATTAGTTTGCAGTATGGCTATTATTACCCTGTAAAAAAAAGAAGCATGATCAAATTATCATAACAAACTCCACTATTTTGTAAAGTCAGGTATTAAAGACTCTTACTAAAGTGCCTCACTTGTATTTTGCTTTTCATTTGTAGTTGACCCCAGGGTTCTCTGGTGTTTTTTTTTTTAGCAAAGAGAAATCTGTTCACCCAGAATTAATTTATTGAAACATTGCTAATTTGCATATCACACTCTTAAGCTATACTAATTGTCATTGAACTCCTCCAAACTAATTTAATGCATGTTCCTAACTTTTCTGAAGGTAGAGTTTCTTAAATTTATAGTCAATATGCAACTTCCAGCACAAGAGAAATATCACCATATTGGAAGTCAAAGGAGAAGTAAGTGAACTGAAACTTCCAAATATTGTGTAAATGTTATACTTGAGCTAACACATTTGCTTGCAGGTTTAGCTACTAGATATCTGCTTTTCCTGTTTAATTTGGGAACACATGAAATTAGTTCATAGATTGATATTAGTAGATTTATAAGCTATGGCAAGTGCAGGTTTAGGCTGAATTAACAACATCAGTCAAAAGCATTTATGCATTAAAACTTACTGATTATTTTTTCCAGATACTGCTTTTCCCCTCCAATTTGCAATCCATAAGTTTTAGGACTATTCTAAACTCCAAAGCTACTTCATTAAATAATATCCATATGTGATAGCAGTGTTCCAATATCTCAGGGGTTGCCACAAAGAAGAGGGAGTCAAGCTATTCTCCAAAGCACCTGAAGGCAGGATGAGAAGCAATGGATGGAAACTAATCAAGGAGAGAAGCAATCTAGAACTAAGAAGAAATTTCCTGACAGTTAGAACAATTATTCAGTGGAATGACCTGCCTCCAGAAGTTGTGAATGCTCCCAACACTGGAAGTTTTAAAGAAGAGACTGGACAGCCATTTGTCTGAAATGGTACAGGGCAGACATATCAAACTCGCGACGTCACGTGACGTCACATGACATATCAGCACTGTTCTGCTATTGCTTCCATGTGACGCATGGCAGTTTGACACCCCTGGTATAGGGCTTCCTGCCTGAGCAGGGGGTTGGACTAGAAGACCTCAAAGGTCCCTTCCAACTCTATTATTGTTATTTTTATTGTTATATAAACATACACACATCTCAACTTACAACAAAGTAGTCATGCCTCTCTCATGAAGTCTTCAGTAAGTTACAAAAGAGGTGCAAATCTTTTTGGAAAGAATGTAGAAGCAGTTTGGAAACTAGGGAAAGAGCAGTTGGTGAGTTTCATTGGGTAGGAAATTGCCCAGTGATTAGGGTTAGGGATGAATTAAGACTTGGAAAGCCAAAAGATGTAGAAGCTGATAGACACAGACTGGAGGTCTAGCATAAGAAAAGGAACCATGAAGAGATTAATAGAAGAAACTCTATGCGAGGGTTTGTCTACTGGATTCATTGTAATTGTCTCAGCACAGAATGTAGAAACTCTTTGCCAGGGGTGTCTAATCTTGGCAACTTTAAGACTTGTAGGCTTTTGACTCCCAGAATTCTGCATCCAGCCATGCTAGCTGGGGAATTCTGGTAACTGAACTCCACAAATCTTAAAGTTGCCATGGTTGGACATCCCTGGCATAAAGTTCCTATGCAGTGCAATTCTATGCCATTACAACGAATCAGGTAGAGGCAGGGGTAGGATATGGGGTTATATAATGTAGCCTTAAGGAGACCATTCAAACTGTTATGTAAGAAAGACAAGTTTAGCTTAGAATAACCCTCTCTGCACTGGAAAATTCATCCCCTTTTAGATCAGTAACTTGGTATTGTTTAAAACTCCTGTACTTATGTTATATCTTCACAGGCCTATGCAATTTTTTCTAATTTAATTATTTTTCTAAAAGTAAAAGGTGTGAAAAGTCAGCAACTAGATGTGGCATGTTTTTCTTCCTTTTGGATGTGAGACAAATCATTATATGAACCTTTAGACACACAAAACCTGCTTGTAGAAGGTTTGGCAACAAGATGGATGAAAATTAATCCAATAAATGTTAAAAGTTAATCTCCTTTTTGGGAAATTCTGTGTGGGAATCTGCTCTCTAATTTAGGACTAACTTCTATTCCAGCATAAGCTACACACACAAAAAAAAAATACCTTCAACAGAGAAAAAATAAAATTACTTTCCCCCTGAAAATTTCAAGGCTTATATTGAGTATAAATTATTTTAAATTAAAGCTTAGACACTTTCACAGTTAATGTACTTTGTAAGTGAAAAATAAATCACTTTATAAAATAACTTTATTTATGAGGAATTACTAACTGGCATAAATAAAGTGGCTTTCCATTTAATAAATGTTAGCTAATACTGGAATGAGATGAAGCTATGTCATCGGGATGAGACTAATACTTATCTCAGCTACTGTTCTGGAGTAATCAGCAGCAGTTAGAAACTCAGGTTATTAGACTAATTAATACTTTTGCTTAGTTATTCCTAACTCAATACAACTGCTGCCATTCTCATGCTGATGCTAACTGACTAATCTTCAACACATCATTCTAGAACCATAAGTCTAGAGTGGAATCTGGTCTCCACGTGACATGGTCCATGAATGTATTTAGATGCTAAACCCTTTGTTCAAAAAAGAGATTTCATGCAATACAAAGCTGAATACATTACTGAATTTTGGCAATCTATCTGCTTAAATATTTTCATTTCCTGAGGGTTCTTGCCTAGCTGGAATAAGTTTTCCTGCAGTTTCCAAGAAACACATATGGTTCATTCATTCATTCATTCATTCATTCATTCATTCATTCATTCATTCATTCATTCATTTTCTATGGCTGCCCACTTGTATACAGCCCTGGGAAGGCTCCAAGTGTTAAAACAATAGTACAAACAATTAAGACAGGAATCAAAAACTTGGGGAAGAAATTACATTTTGCAAAAATCATTCAGACTCAATGGCTTGGCCCAGTGCCTGTGGAAAGAGCCAAATCAACAATGAATGAGAAGGCTCAGATGATTGCAACTGTAGAGTCTGACATAGAGGGAAACATGATTAGCTCTTATGAATCAAGATTGTCATAAAGTTTATGTAGTGCTTAAATGTCACAGGTAGAATTTTAGATGTAAAATTAGTGACTAATGCTGGTGTGCTCTGTTTTGTTAGGCCACGGAGTTATATTTGTCCCTTCAAAGGATTCAGTGTCGTCCCAGATATCCTGGGAACTAAGGTCTCCCAGCTCCTTATTCATCATCTTAACCATTGCATCTCAGTAGTTTTAGATGGAATGCTATGAATTTGGATCACCCAGGTTCCTTATATTTCAAAGCTTTGCTAATCTGCTGGTCTAGGGAACATAACAGTCAGAATTCATGTATAGCTTTTCATGGAAATGCAATTGTTAATTTGATAGAAGACCAAACTTATTAAACAACATGTGAAATAATGACATGTTTAGCTTAATAATTAAACTAAACTAAACTTATTTATCATATTTATGCCTGCTGCAGTCATAAGACTCTTAGAGTTTACAGTAATTGCAAGTAATGCAAGCATTTAAATTAAATTTCCATGGTAGGAACTAAATGCTGTATATATAAAATTCCAAAATCATAAACCAAAAATATAATAAAAAGCCCAAATCAAATAGATGTCCTACATTCACCTCTGGAAAAAAAAAATCAGATTTCAGGATATGGAGCCAACTTCCTTTCTTAGGAGAACCTGCTCCATAAAGCAAGCCACCAACATTTCCTTCAGATTTGCTAACTATGTTTTAGTCTGTATAGAAGCAGTAGGAAAAGCACACACAGAAACACACACACAAACCCCTTAGCAGCATTCACATGGTATCATTTGTCATTTTGGCACATAAGAGTAAACAGACATTATAGATACTATCTAAAGGTCAAATCAAGGAAAGTAATTGATAAATTTTATCTTCAGGAAATGACTGAATAATATAATAAGGGATTAGATTCTCCAAGTAGTATAGTAGGAGACACAAGCTAGCTGCTACCAGTATATCCCCCTAGATAGGATCTCTCAAGTTTCACCTTACTTTGAACAAGCCTGCTGCTGTTTCTTCAGCCAGCAGGGGGTTCTTGTGCTTTTGCCTTATACTTCTTTATTAATAATTTCCTCTTTCCTCTTTACATAGTTCTTTTCCTGATTTTTCTAACGGTTGCTCAGAACTAAACATCTGCTGCATTTTTTCCTCTTCATATATGTGCATCTTGCATCTGCTCCACACCTTACTTCGAGCTTTCTAACTCAGTTTTTGAGTTTCATTTTCTGCCTCTCTTTTTCTACGGGTGGCCAGAGGGCCCCAATTCTAAATTCCTCCATTGTTTCTAGTTGTCTAACGTTTCTGTCAGCAGCAACAAGTCAACTCCTCTTAGCTTCTATC
>NW_015392725.1:0-1509 GCF_001527695.2 Protobothrops mucrosquamatus
GTATTTCTGCACTAACCGCAGAAGTGGAATGAATTAACCAGCCAGCTCATTCACCTGAATCCAATTCTGGATTGCTTGTTGCTTCCACGCTAGTGTGTAAAAAATAACGCTCACTGTGATTCTTTTGTATTAATGGGAGAGATGGAAAGAAACGCTATTCCTAACTGCATCTCTTCCTCCTAGAAAACAAAACTCTTTCTTGAAACTTTTTTTCTTCTGCATTATAGTGCCGCAAGAGTGAAAAACATGTTTTCAAAATTAACAGTCAAGTCTCTGGGAGATATTTTGTGTGTGTGTGGTGTGGTGTGGTGTGTAATATAGCCATTCAAAAGAAGAGAGAGGCGCACCCAGAAAAGGAACACTTAAAAGAATAATGCTGCAAAGGATGAAAAGGAATGAAATAATAAGCTAAAATAGCTGCAGTGCCAGAAAAGCTACCATAATAAGAAAAGGGACGAACAAGACGTTGACTTAGATCTTGGTATAGTTCAGTGATGGCGAACCTTTTAGAGACCGAGTGCCCAAACCGCAACCCAAAACCCACTTATTTATCTTAAAGAGCCAGGGCCGCATCAGCATTGTGATGCCCTTGGGGGGGCAGGTAGGCGCCTCTGAGTGCCGCCTCTGGCACGCAAAAATCGGGGGCGCAAAAATGGGCCACTGTGCTGCAAGGCGCGAAAACGGCCGCCGCCACACCGCAGGGTGCAGATACAAGGCACTGCACCATGCAAGAATGGGGCAGGGCTAGTGAGCATCACGCAGGCACTAACCCCGCCCCATTTGCAGTGCGTGTGTGCTCGCGGCCCTGTGCGTGTATGCACGCATGCAAAATGCTTCCCCCTCCCTTTTCTTCCAGTCCACCAATCGACAATGGTTGGTGACCTCTGCTCTATCACCTCTCCTCCAGCTTGCTAGTCGGCCGCTTCACCTCCTTTGTGCTGGGCGGGGCTCCTGCTCCGGGCGGCAGTGGCGGCCTGATGGACCTGCTGCTGGCGGCAGTGGCATGCGTGCCAACAGAGAGGGCTCTGAGTGCCGCCTCTGGCACGCGTGCCATAGGTTCGCCACCACTGGTATAGTTTTAAGTTAGCTAATGACATAAATGGGACATAAATGGAAGAAAAAGGTGGCTAACTTGGAATTCTGCTGTTAGGACAGATAAAAATTTCCCCAGGAGTTGCCATAAAACAGACATGTCCAAAGTCCGGCCCGCGGGCCATTTGCGGCCCGCGGCCCGGTTTAATCCGGCCCTCGAGCAGCCCTCCCTGCTCTATATAAATGCGGCCCTCCCACGGCCCTCCGGCAAGTCCCATGAGAGAGAGAGAGAGAGAGAGAGAGAGAGAGAGAGAGGCACTTGCACTTCTGTCTCTCTCTCTCTCTCTCTCTCTCTCATGGGACTTGCCCCCTCGCAGGGCTCCTCATTGGCCCTGCGCCCTGTTACCCCGCCCCCAGCCGCAAGCCACCATTCGCCCTGTGGTTATAAGTGTCCCGGCAGTTGGGACCCGCCCCTCC
>NW_015392725.1:4013-6878 GCF_001527695.2 Protobothrops mucrosquamatus
GAGAGAGAGAGAGAGAGAGAGAGAGAGAGAGAGAGAGAGAGAGAGAGAGAGAGAGAGAGAGAGAGAGAGAGAGGCATAAAATAATTCATTTGCATTTAATTGTAATGGTTCAAAGAATGTTCGGAAAAATGTTCGGCCCTCCAGCACGTTCACTTCATCCAATCTGGCCCTCTTTGAAAAAAGTTTGGACACCCCTGCCATAAAACTTAATTTTTTGACTGAAGTTTTGTTAAACTCTATAATTGGATCCATTAAATAGTCCTCCATGCCAAAATCATCACAAAGCAATGACAGCAGTTAGGCCATAGAGATGCACTGTGGTACTTTTGAAGGTGGATCATTGTAATAAATGTAGGAGAAATTTCTAACAATGGCAGTTAGCCTAGCTCAAGGGTAGGCAACCTTGGCTCTTTTATGACTCGTGGACTTCAACTCCCAGAATTCCTGAGCCAGCTGGCTCAGGAATTCTGGGAGTTGAAGTCCACGAGTCATAAAAGAGCCAAGGTTGCCTACCCCTGGCCTAGCTGCATTAGCTGCTGTTTTTAAATTATTATTATTGTTGATCATCACACAGTCAGCCAAATGTTTGGCATTTTTGTCTACCTATCAGGTCCTTACCGAGGACCTGGGATAGGCAGATGTGGATGTTTGATGGTGTTACAGATATTGTCCCAGGATGGAAGCTGTTCCCAATAAAGCCGTCTTTTGCAATTGACTAATGGCGAATTTGTCAATGCCAATGGTGTTCAAGTGGTGCTCCAGCTGTTTTGGGATTGTACCCAAGGAGCCAATTACTATTGGTACTACCCTTGCTTGCCTTTGCCACAGTCTTTCTATTTCTATTTGCAGGTCTTTGTATTTGGTTATCTTCTCCAGATCTTTCTCTTCTATTCTGCTGCCTCCAGGCACTGCCACGTCCACTGTCCAAACTTTTTTGTCTTTCTTATCGACAATTGTTAAGTCTGGGGTGTTATGTGGCAGGTGCCTGCCTGTCTGTTTGAATTCTAAAGTCTCAGAGCAATTTAACTTTTTCATTTTCTACGACTTTCTTTATTTTATGGTCCCACCAGTTCTTGCTTGCAGGCAAATGATATTTCTTGCAAATCTTCCAATGCACCATTGTTGCTACTTTGTCATGCTGCTGCTTGTAGTCAGTTTGTGTGATCTTCTTGCAGCAATTTACCAAGAGGTCCACTGTTTCTTCAGCTTTGCATAGGCGGCACTTACTGTCTGTTGCTGTCTTCTCAATTTTGACTTTGTATGCATTTGTCTTTAAAGCTTGGTCTTGTGCAGCCAGTATTAGTCCCTCGGTCTCTTTCTTCAACTTTCCTGCTCTTAGCCATTGCCAGGTCTGGTTATTATCTGCTTTCCCAGCTATTTTTTTTAATGTACTGGCCATGTAGTGCTTTGTATTCCCATGCCTCTATTCTGTTCTTCATTTGACCTTTCTTGCTAGGCCAGTTTGGTCTCTCCAGTAGTCAGTAAGCCTTCCTGATATACTAACTTCAGTGCATCTTCATCATTGTCCTTCAGATATTCTTCCAAAGCCATTTTTTAATTCTTCAACCATCTAATATACTTGCAACATTCCACGCTCACCTATTTGCCTTGGTAGACAGAGTCTGTTAATGTCACTGCGTGGATGAAAGGTATGATTCATTATCATTATTTTTCTGGTCTTCCTATCTATTGCTTTTAGTTCTGCTTGAGTCCAGTCCACTATTCCAGCTGTGTATCTAATGACGTGAATTGCCTAGGTGTTGATTGCCTTGATGGTATTTCCTCCATTGAGTTTGGACTTTAAGATCTTCTCCACTCTCTTGATGTATTCCCCTCTAATCTTTTTCTTGACTTCAGTGTGCTTGATGTTGTCAGCTTGAAGGATACCCAAGTATTTGTAGTAATCATCCTCATCCAGACTCTTAATGTTATTTTTGTGGGGCATCTTCCTTCAGTTTTCACATTTGTCAAGCCAAACTTCATTGCAATATCTTGGCTATATATACGGACAGTGTTGAGCAGCAATTCTATTTCAGATGGAGTTTTTCCATACAGATTCAGATCATCCATGTAAAGGAGATGGAATAGTCTGGCAGATGTTTTTGATGTTTGATAGCCGTGGCCTGAGTTATTCAGTATCATTAACAGAGGAAACATGCAATGACAAATAGTAGTGGTGATAGTGAATCTCCTTGAAATATTCCTCTCTTGATATTAACCTCTCCCAGTCTCTCACCATTGACCTGCAACTGTGTCTTCCATTGGTTTGTATTTGGAAATCCCACAATATTTTAACCCGTTCATTCTTGACTACATCTTCAACTCTTATGTTCCCATCAATTTAATTTAATTGATGGGAACATGATAATTTTTACAGACTGAATCATTTTGGCGACTGTGTTATGTTGTCATAATCAGTTTGTGTGATTTTCTTTTGCATAAACTATTCAAATTAATGCAATCAGGACCAAAACTGAAAAAATCAACAAATAATTTGTTGCTTTATTTCTTTGTTTCATGCCAACTAGTAGTCATGTCGTATAGTCAAGGCCATGGTTTTCCCAGTTGCAATGTATGGCTGTGAAAGCTGGACCATAAGAAAGGCTGAGCGCCAAAGAATTGAGGCCTTTGACCTATGGTGCTAGAGAAGACTCCTGCGAGTCCCATGGACTGCAAGGCGATCAAACTGGTCAGTCCTAGAGGAGATCAACCCTGACTGCTCTTTAGAAGGCCAGATCCTGAAGTTGAAACTCAAGTACTTTGGCCACCTAATGAGAAGGAAGGACTCACTGGAGAAGAGCCTGATGCTGGGAAAGATTGAGGGCAATAGAAGAAGGGGACGACAGAGAATGAGGTGGCTGGATG
>NW_015392725.1:7585-17109 GCF_001527695.2 Protobothrops mucrosquamatus
GGCTCAGATATCAACTCCACAAGTGGCTAACATTACTTTTACCAAGAGTGGCTATAATAACAGAATCTTGCAAGCCTGATTGTATTATACCTCATCCTCCTTCTAATGCTAGTTCAGACAGCTAGGGAGATACCTGCCTGAGCCAAATACTATCCAGTTTTTGTGTACTTAAAATATGTCTTGACTCCTCACTTGGGCAATGGAGTGGATATAACTCCATCAGGGTCATCTTCCTTACTTTGTGCACGAGGCCAGGTGAGACATTCTGGAAAGAATGACACATACAAAATCTTGGATAGCCTAAATAGATAAAATTCTGACAGCAAGCTGAAATTGTATTACGAGTTCCCCCCTACAGGCAAGTTGGTTTTATTTTTTAAAGCCTGCGCACTTTCTGTAATGATCTGGTTTCACTCTCGTTCTGCCATTCAGTTCTTCTGAAAACATTCTCTTTACTGGGGAGGGAGAGAAATCAGAGTCTCTCTCTTAATCTAAGCAAGTAAAAACATCCCATTCCCCTTTTTCTGCCCTTGCAACTTAGGCAAACTGAAATAGTAGATAGGAAACAGTTTGATAAGATTACAAAACTAAATAAACCTGGATAGCATCAGTAAAACTGGGGGAGTGTTTATTTTTGCTGTGTTGTTCTGGGAAATGATTGATGGCAGGTTAATGGATTTGGTTGGGGAGGGCAGGCAAATAAACCATCTTCCTTCATGATTTATTCCAGTTTCTTTCTTCAGAAAGAATGGCTCTCGTGCTCTCCTTCTAATTTACAATTGGTAGCATTTCCTGTGCGCTTTATGGTTATGATGTGGATGAAAAGCGCCTTTGTGAGTTTTTTTTTTGAAGACCATCTTTTGGGGCATCAAAAGGAGGAGAGCATTCATAACTTTTGCAGCAACCTCAGGCCACCAGTGGAGTAAAGGGGAGGGTGTGAGTATGCATAGCTCTCTGAAGCATTGTCTGTGAGAGTCATAATGTGCCATTTTTGGCGAAGCAAGAAAACAGTCCTTCCTGGAACGCATTTTTCCCCTCTCTGATCCTATTTGAATTAGTGAGAGAATAATGTTCTTTCTTTCTCCTCAGGGCACCAATGCCTCTGCTCTGGAAAAAGACATTGGGCCAGAGCAATTTCCACTTAATGAACACTACTTTGGGCTGGTCAACGTAAGTATTATTACTCCATCCTGCCTTCCCTAATTTGATGCCCTGCAGATATTTAGATATCAACCCCTCTCTTCCTTAGTAGCAATCCTTTAGCCAAGGTGGCTGAGGATCAGAGGAGTTAGTAGGCAGCATAACTGACAAAAACTGGGCTGGGAAACAGGGACACGTGAGAGTGTATCGTCCTTTGCAAAAGGTAAATTTGCTGGAATGAAGGTTAACATAGGACCGGGGGTTGCCTGCAAGTTTAAGATTCTGTTACAAATTGGTAAAGGGGTTTGGCTAAATGTGGATCAGTGCAATTAAGATAGTGGATGTAGACCAGGGGTGTCAAACTGGCGGCCCGTGGGCCGGATGCGTCATCCAGAAGCCGCGCCCACCCCATTGCCGGCAATGGTAAAACCGGCCCGATACGTTGCGCAACGTCACGTGACGTTGCAAGTTTGACATGTCTGATGTAGACGTATATATGGAAACTGCATTCTCATGTCCTTGCAAAAAAAGCCATACTGTACTTAACCCAAAGGTGTTTTTTTCAAGAGGCAACTGGACTGTCTTCTTTTTCTTTGAAGACACTTCACTTCTCATCCAAGAAGCTTCTTCAGCTTCTGACTGGATGGTAGGGAGTGGAAGGATTTATATTGCTTGCAGACAGCTGGTTGTTTGCATTCTTTTAGAGCAGTGTTTCTCAACCTTGGCGACTTTACGATATGTGGACTTCAACTCCCAGAATTCTCCAGCTAGTGTTGCTAGCTGGAGAATTCTGGGAGTTGAAGTCCACACATCGTAAAGTTGCCAAGGTTGAGAAACACTGTTTTAGAGAGTCGTTGAGGCCACTTGGGAGTTTCCCCTTGTCCTCAGGGTCACCTGAGTAGTGCAAAAAAAAATTGCTGTCTGGGAAGAATATAAATCCTTCCATTCCCAACCATCCAGTCGGAATTGAAGAAGCTTCTTGGATGAGAAACGAAACATCTTCAAAGAAAAACAAGAAAGTCCAGTTGCCTCTTGAAAAAAAAGCAGCTTTGGGACAATCATGACCTGGATGACTAAGAATCTCCACAGACCTGTGAAGGTCTGAAAGGACAGCAAGGTCATTTACTAATTCATTAAGAACCCTTTGAATCAAAATGGAGGGCAACTCAATTGCCATTGGATTGCCAAATCAAACCTAAATGGGCATTTAATGCCAAATCAGATGGCAGTTAAGACACCTGTAATCTCAATTCATTAACTGATTCCTTGAGCAATGATTGGCAGTGGTAGGATAATAAAGAGCAAGCTGGATTAATACTCAGATTGTTGCATTACCTCGCTTCTCCGTATGCTTATTTGCAGTTTGGCAACACATGCTACTGTAACTCCGTCCTGCAAGCCCTGTACTTCTGCCGGCCGTTTCGAGAAAATGTGTTGGCGTATAAGGCCCAGCAGAAAAAAAAAGAAAACCTCTTGACTTGTCTAGCAGACCTTTTCCACAGCATTGCTACACAGAAGAAGAAAGTTGGGGTGATCCCTCCCAAAAAATTCATCTCAAGGCTACGGAAGGAGAACGGTACGTGTAGATCCAGGCTAGTCAAGCCGATGGTCAGTGGCTCCGCCCCCGTTACTTTTCAGGTTGCTGTCTGATACCTGTCACACAGTTTACACACACCATACCTGAGCTGCAAAAATCTGGATGGCTACTAGTGGGAGGGAATGGAGCTTTTACTTTCCTGCCAAATAGCAGTTCCCTGTGCTTTTACAGCCCAGTTGTTGGGTGCTAAAGGTGCTTTTTCACGAGGCAACTGGATTTCCTTGTTTTTTTTTGAAGACGTTTCACTTCTCATCGAAGAAGCTTCTTCAGCTCTGTGGAGTTCTGAGAGCTGAAGAAGCTTCTTGGATGAGAAGCAAAACGTCTTGAAAGAAAAACAAGAAAGTCCAGTTGCCTCGTGAAAAATCACCTTTGGGATAACTGTGACCTGGGTGACTGAAAATCTCCATAGACTGTTGTTGTGTGTGTTCCCTCAAGCCAGTTTTTTTGAAGCCTGGCGATGGCCTAGGCCAAGGGTAGGCTCTTTTATGACTCGTGGACTTCAACTCCCAGAATTCCTGAGCCAGCCATGCTGAGGGGAAAGGGAGAGGTTTCCAAGCTGAGCCATGTTGGCTCAGGAATTCTGGGAGTTGAAGTCCACGAGTCATAAAGCGGCCTAGGCCCTAGGCCAGGGGTAGGCAACCTTGGCTCTTTTATGACTCGTGGACTTCAACTCCCAGAATTCCTGAGCCAGCCATGCTGAGGGGAAAGGGAGAGGTTTCCAAGCTGAGCCATGCTGGCTCAGGAATTCTGGGAGTTGAAGTCCACGAGTCACAAAAGAGCCCAGGTTGCCTACGCCTGGCCTAGGCCAAGGCAGTCGTGACTAGGCCAAGGTCACCCAGCTGGAACTAGAGCTCACGATCTCCTGGTTTCTAGCTTGGTGCCTTAACCACCATGCCAAACTGGCTCAGCATTAGTATTGATACCTGTGCGGCCTCAGCCAACTTTGATGGTTTTAAATCTGTGCACCAGCTAGGCTAGAGCGGATGAGAAATTCAAGGGCAGGGAGTAACTGTTTTTCCAAAGAGCTGCAATTTATGCCTTTCCTATCTTTGGGGTCCCAGGGCCCCTCTTCCCCAATGCTCTTTGAGGAGGGTCGACAGAGGGAGAGTTTTGCATTGTCTCTCATTGGGTGGCATGTTTGAGTCCAGTTTTCTTTATTGCATACAGTTGGAATTTAAAAAAAAGAAGAAGAACTGAGCAACAAATTATGCTAGAACCCAGTTCTCTCTTTGGATCCCTGTTGGGACAAATCTTAGCAGGAACAAATCCATGTTTGACCCCCACATAAAGTGGCTTAGACCAGGGGCCTTCAAACTTGGCCCTTTTATGACTTGTGGACTTCAACTCCCAGAATTCCTCAGCCAGGCACGCTGGCTGAGGAATTCTGGGAGTTGAAGTCCACAAGTCATACAAGGGCCAAGTTTGAAGACCCCTGGCTTAGAGGTTTCTTTCGTCTGCTGTGAAAAATGTCCTTCGCTCAGGAGTTGCCTCGTTCGGAGCACTTCCTGGAATGACCATGAGACCTCAAGGCATCCTGTACAGAATTCATCATCTGCCATGAAGCGACAGCTGTTAGGATCCTCACATTTGCTAACTGTCCTGACTCCCAGTGCCATCCACAGCCTTAGGAACTGGCCCTAGGATTGAAAATTAAAACCTGGGGACTGAAGAGATAAACGGGTATAGTTTGGGGCATCTATTTTTTTCTTAATTATGATTTATTTTTATTCCTTTCGCTCTTTTCTTTCTGTATTGGTTTTATTTATTTATCAGCCCAGAATTGTGTGCACAACAAAATGGTGGGCTCTAGCCATCTTTTGCATAAATAAATCGGCATACGTCCTTTCCTCTTTTTTTTTCAATAGATCTTTTTGACAACTACATGCAGCAGGATGCTCACGAATTTTTGAATTACTTACTAAACACTGTTGCCGACATTCTACAAGAGGAGAAGAAGCAGGAAAAGCAAAATGGCAAATTGAAAAATGGAAACGTGAACGAAGCAGAAGAGAACAGCAAACAGGAGCTGACCTGGGTGCACGAGATATTTCAGGGAACTTTGACCAATGAAACAAGATGTCTGAACTGTGAAACCGTAAGCACTGGCAGTATTAAAACAAGAATTACCTGTAAAACAGCTGGATAATCCTTGCATAGTCAAAGAAATCTCTTACCTTTATAACAGGGGTCTTCAAACTTGGCCCTTTTATGACTTGTGGACTTCAGCTCCCAGAATTCCTCAGCCAGGCACACGTGCCTGGCTGAGGAATTCTGGGAGTTGAAGTCCACAAGTCATAAAAAGGCCAAGTTTGAAGACCCCTGCTTTATAAAGTCATTGAAATGAGTTGGTAAGGTCAATATTTATTTATTATATGTGTGTTTGGGACCATTTATCTATCCCCATTTATTGTAAACCTTATTTTTAAAAGGACTGCCGATCTCTCAGTCCAGTTTCTTTATATATGCACAGAGCCTTTGTACATAATTTTAATGTGCAAATCTCTATGCCAAAAGCAGGCATGTGTACATCATTTAAATATGCAAATCTCTCTACCCAACCTTTTCTATACCCCGCACCCCTAGAACACTTCTGATATATTCTCGCATCCCTTACAAAAGATTGAAATAACAGCAACAAATTATGCGTATACACTATAATTTTGAAAATCCAAGTTTTCGCACCCTCTGGGATATTGTCTCACACCCCCAGGGGGTGCGAGTACCCATGGTCGGGAATCCCTGCTCTGTACCAGGGGTAGGCAACCTTGGCTCTTTTATGACTCGTGGACTTCAACTCCCAGAATTCCTGAGCCAGCCATGCTGAGGGGAAAGAGAGAAGTTTCCAAACTGAGCCATGCTGGCTCAGGAATTCTGGGAGTTGAAGTCAACGAGTCATAAAAGAGCCAAGGTTACCTACCCCTGCTCTATACATAGAGCACGTGTACATATGTGTAATATACAAACACCTGCAGGAAATTTGGGACTTATGACCACACCTGAAAGTAGAATTTTGGTTGTTGAGTGAGGTGATTGTTACGCAAGACACTCGCGTGACCACTTTGCTCAGTGACTGCCATCCTGGCTCTATCAATTGCCCTTGTTAAACAATCGTGTGGGTCATTAAGGGGAACGCAGGGATGCCTCGGGGTGGTGGAGGCCCGGACCTGCTGTCCACCCCACCACGCCTGGCAACTCTGTTACAACAGAAGTCCCCAACCTTTTGGGCACCAGGGGCCGGTTCCATGAAGAGCGGTTTTTTCGCAGATTGGAGAGGGGTTGTGGTTTTGCGTGCTGCCTGCATCCTGCGGATGGGGCTTTGCTTGTTTGCACGGACCCTGTTTCTGGCATGCTGTGGACCGGTGTCTTTCCACGGACTAGGGGTTAGGGACTCCTGTGTTACAAAGACCAGCAGCTGTCGTGGTTCCGAAAGATGAAACTCTTCAAAGAACTTTGAGGCATTGTTTACCTTAAAGAATCTTTAATCGAGCAGCATAGTATGAAGCCAAAATCAGACTTCCCCTCCCTTCAGCACATAGATCAAAGCACAATTCCCTCCTACAACTAACAGTCATAAATCACATTCTCCAATTAGTTTGAAATGCTGGCTTTCCGCCCAGTTATTTCCCCCGCCATGCCTTCTCATCTCTTATTACAATATTGTATGTCTAACTAACTCCCATCACATTCCCCCCCCATCCTCCCAGTATCATCTAATTCTAAGGGTAAGCATAATGTTCAAAGCAAGAACATCCAGCAGTGTTGACCGCGGCATGCACAAATTGCTCCACCCAGCTTTGTATTTTTTCGCAACTGCTGACAGGCATGTCCCGCTAATGTGAGGCACACCCTTTCTATAGAGGCTGCCTTGCGCCCTTCTGCAAGAGAGTATTCTGTTCTCCCATGTACACAAAGGAACTCCTGATGGGGTGCAGGAATAGAGCTCAGATCTGTGTTTCTGCATCCTGCTGAAGAAGTACAGTTCTTTAAAAAAAAAGTTTTATTAGATTTTATAGGATTAGGTATAAAGTGGGATTAGGGTTAGGGTTTAGGCTGGGGTTGGTGTCAGGGTTGGGGTTAGGACGGGGTTGGGGTCAGGATTGGGGTTATCCCCCAGTAACATTTTCAATATTTAGCAAACAGAATATTTTCTGGGTACATATATTTAAATAACAATAATTAATATAATAATAGATAACAATAGTAAATACAATTAATTATCATAGGCAGTATTAATTAATCAATCCATAACATCCTTCTTACTAATATGTATTCAGAATTACATATCACATTCCTTTCTCTCTAATTCGTTTTTCTAGCCATTGATAAAAGTTATCCCATGTTCTAAAGTAAACTGAGTCTTCTTTCTCTTTAATCTCTAAAGTCAATCTATCCATTTCTGCACATTCTAAAAATTTCTTGATTAATACTTCTTCAGTTGGTAAGTTTTCATACTGGGCAAATATGATTCTTGCTACTGTTAGTACATGTAGTATTAGATATCCGCTCTCCTTCTCATAGTTAGTTCCTGTTATTCCTAACAAAAACAATTCTGGTTTAAAATCTATCTGATTTTTAGTCATCTTCTCCAACCATATATGTATTTTAACCCAAAACTTTTTTGCTTTAGGGCAAGGGTGTCAAACTCAATTTCATTGAGGGCCGCATCAGCATTGCGGTTGCCCTCGGAGGGGACGGGGGTGTGTGGCCAGGGTGGGTGCGGCCTACTGGGTGGGCGTGGCCAGCTCTACATCGTTCGCATCAAGGGTGCCTGTGGGGGCCTGGGCAGGAGTGGGACAGATCTGAGGGTTTCTGGTAGAAGGAGATGGGACCAGGGCAAGTGCCAAGGCATGGTCCACTGGAAGAGCCTCACCGTTCCTCTCAGGCCATGTGGGGGGGCTAGATGGTGGTGCGGGCTGCCCGGAGCCCTGGGCAGCAGAGGTCAAATGCCCAGCCTGGCCCTCGAGCACCCACGGCACCAAGCCGAGCCCCACTTCCCCAAGGGGGCACCCAGCTGCACTTACCTCCTCCTGAAGGCTGCTGCTGCTCTGCTTGCTCTCCTTAGCCAGGTTGCTCATGATGGGTACGAGGGCAAAGTCAGAGGGAGGCCCATTTCCTCTCCATGGTAGGAGATCCGGCTTTGTATCCAAAGCTTCCTTAGCAATAGGATGGGAGACCCCAGGATAGGCCAGGAGGAGGGGCAAGGGGATGGTGAAAGGGCAGCAGAACCGGACTAAGGCAGGACTTCCCTCAGACCCTCCCTCTCCTTCTTTCCTTCCTTCCTTCCTTCCTTAAGTACAGAGTGGTGGGAAAATATTTGAGATGAGGGAGGGAGAAAAACAGGCAAGAAATGCAGCCAGGGCCAAGGCAGCGGGGGCCGTTCCCTCACTGTTTCCAGGATGGCTTCGCAGGCCACATGAAACCACTTTGCGGGCCGCATCCGGCCCCCGGGCCTTGTGTTTGACATGTCTGCTTTAGGGCATGTCCACCAGATGGGATAATAGGTCCCTGGCCTTCGTATACATTTCCGGCAATTATTTGAAGTATTTTTAAACATTTTCGCTAATCTCACTGGTGTCGTATGCCCGTTCTTTTGTGCACAGAAGGGAACTAATCTAGTGGGAAGGTGAAACGGAGCTTAGATCAGGGCTTTTCAACCGTTTCACCCATTGTACCACTTTTAGGATATGGCAACATCCGAGTATCACCAGTCGCCTAGCAAGGGGTCAAAAACTTGATGACCCAAAAAAAAAAAAAAAGGAAAAAGTGATAAAGCACAGGTAGTCCTCGACTTACAACAGTTCGCTTAGTGACTGTTCGAAGTTACAATGGCAGTGAAAAAAGTGCCCCCCAAGCCACAGCCGAGCAAGACACCTGCCTGCCCACCCGGCCGCGCTCTTCCTCCTGTCCGAGGTTTTCATTGTTGTGAGCATTTCTGTTGAGGATTGGCAGCGGGGGTGGGGTGGGGGGTGTTTGGTTTTTATTCTCCCCATCTGCTGGGTGGTTGCAGCAGGTTTTGGTCACTTCACATGACCCTGGGACACTGTGACTGTCATAAATATGAATCAGTTGCCAAGCATCTGAATGTAAATCACAAGACCCTGGAGATGCTGCAACATTCCAGCTGATCCTGGCGCTTCTGGGCTCAGCGGAAGCACCATGATCAGCGCCGAGCTCCAACTGGAGCCTGGCGCTGATCCTGGCGCTTCCACTGAGCCCTGCAGCTCCAGCCATCTCTCACTCAGGCTTGTGCGGTGCTGCCACCGGTTCAGCTCATTCCCCTCCCCCGCTACCACTTTTCTAGGATGGTCGCGTACCACCTGCCAGGTGCCAATGTACCACAGGTGGTACCCGTACCACTGGTTGAAAAGCCCTGGTCTAGTGCAGGGGTCCTCAACCTTGGCAACTTTAAGACTTGTGGACTGGCTGAGTTGTGGGAGTTGAAGTCCACAAGTCATAAAAGACCCCTGATATAGAGTGACCATCCATCCATGATTATAAAGGACAGTCCTTTCTGAAATTAAGAAAGATGTCCCTTATATGTATTTAGCTGTTTATTTTCCTAAATATTTTATAAAGAATTTTTTTTTAAAAAAAATAATCTTTTTAAAAAAATTCTTATGAATATCTTTCAGATCTGTCCCCTTTTCAGGTGTGTCCTTTATTTTTTCCAAGACAAGGTGGTCATGAAGTTCTATGGATGATGATGATTTTTATCCCAACTTTTTTTTAAATAGAACAAGGTGGCAAACATTCTTAATAATCACATTTCCTCTGCTTATTTTCCCCA
>NW_015392726.1:0-2474 GCF_001527695.2 Protobothrops mucrosquamatus
AAAACCTACAGATCCAGATGATCCTCTTGCAGATCAGAACATTAAAGATCGCTACTATGGTATAAATGATCCTGTGGCTGACAAGCTCCTCAAGCGAGCTTCTACAATGCCTCGTCTGGACCCCCCTGATGACAAGACAATTACCACACTGTATGTCGGTGGTCTGGGCGATACTATCACTGAGTCTGACCTTAGGTATATTCCTATTGTTGCCTCCTTTCTTGTTAGTGATATAACTGTTTCTTTGAGATTGTCAAGAGATTCTTCCAGGTTCGGTCAAAAGTGTATGGGCAGTAATAGATACCAGCATACATAATTTGCTTCTCAAGGCTTCATTTTTTTAGCCTTTATGTACATTTGATAGCTATTAATTTTTTTTATGGCATTCTCATGCTTGAGTCGATGCAAGAAATTCTATATCCCACCCTTGATTTTTTCCCCCATATAATAAACTGGCACATCTCTGAGTCAATATAGAATGTTGTTTTTTTTTGAGAAGATGTTTCTCATTTTTACATGTCTTCTTGTTTACAAATAATACAAGCCAATAGTGGCAATGAGAAGGGATGCCAAATGAAGGCTTTTTAAATAAGATAGCAGTTAAAGTTATGTCAGCATCTTGCTATTCTGTTTACTAATGTTTCTTTGGCAATATTAGCAAATTATAAATGATTGTACTATATATAAATAAAAATGTAAATGTTCGTTTGTTCAAAATCTTAAATCTCCGAAAGTTCTTCACCGATTGCTTTGAAATTTTGACACAACGTTGCATTCGAATACGCACGTGTTTTTATACCTACTATTATATAGATGTCACACCTGTGACAGGTAAAAACATGCTTTTTTTGAAAAACAGCGCCATCTGTTGGACATAAAAGCAAACACGCTAGATTGTGAAATTAAACATTATAAACGTGCCCTTTCTTCTTTCTTTTCCATTTAACCAGACTGAGCCACAGCAATGCGTGGCCGGGTACAGCTAGTATACATATATTTATAGTAACAAGGGCTCTTACGAATTGTTTCAGATTGAAGATTTTTTTTAGAATTTTAAATAGCATTAAAATAATATAATTAATTGGCGAACTGTTTAGAGGCAAACTTTATTGGCTATAAAACCAATTCAGTTTGGTGTGACATAGGTGTGTGAGAGAGACCATGTGTTACAGTGTCAGAATGTTTCCCCTTCAGGAATCACTTCTATCAGTTTGGTGAGATTCGGACAATAACAGTGGTCCAGAGGCAGCAGTGTGCATTTATCCAGTTTGCTACCCGACAAGCTGCTGAAGTAGCAGCAGAAAAATCCTTCAACAAACTCATTGTGAATGGCCGTAGGCTTAATGTGAAGTGGGGCAGGTAAGTAGTCGGGGGGAAAAAAAGGGAAAGCAATATACATTTTTATTCCACTCTTTCCCTCCAGTACAATTCTAAACTTTGAAGTTCAGTATGTCTAACTTGCCAATCGATCATAATTATGGCATCTTTTCCTGGATCTCAGATCTCAAGCAGCGAGGGGGAAAGAGAAGGAACGAGAAGGGATTACAGAATCTGGTCTAAAACTGGAACCAGTTCCTGGTCTACCTGGAGGTAAGGCAAGGCAGTTGTCTTCTGCCAAAACCATTATGACAGCCTTAGCAAAGGGAAATGCAGATGAATTTGTTTTTCTTGAAGGCAATTATGTCCCCGAAAGGGACTGAAAGAAGTAGAACTTCTTGAGTTCTGTTTAATTATAAATTAAATAAAGAATTAGAACAAGTCTGTGAATGAAAAGGCCTGGATTGATATTTGAAGCCTATTGTTTTAGTTCTTGGAGAGGTGTAAAGAGCCAGGGTTATATTCAAGTGCTTTTGATACTTCAATCTTTTTTTATTTATTTTAGTGCTTCTGAAACTTTTCAAGAGATATAGGTTGCTTATTATAAAATAAGGGCTTTTCATAACAACAGGTCTGTGAAGTAGTCTGGGATGAGAGAGTGACTACTGCTTCAGTGCAGTGCCTCTCCATTTCCTAATCCACGTTGAATCCCTAGAAAATAATGAAGATGTTGTGAGGTTCTTGATGTTCTCTGAGCTTGGATGTTTGTTTGCAGATATTTCATTATACAACTAAATAGCATCATCACTGTCAGTGTGAAGTTTGCTGGCAGGGAAAACTACTACTTATAAACAGACAGGAAACCCCACATTTAGTCACACTGATGATGCTACATAGTAGTAGGGTATCGAAATATCTGCAAGCAACCAAGATTCAGGGACTAGCAATATTTATTTATTTATTTATTTATTATTTCAATTTATATCCCGCCCTTCTCCCGAAGGACTCAGGGCGGCTCACAACATTATTTAAAAGACAAAGAAAGACCCACACACCCCACCGAATAAAACCAAATTAAAACCAATATTTTAGTGTTGTGGTGATTAAAATTTCTAAAAAACCCAATTAAAAAATCCTCCCTAGGCCAGGCCCGCTTG
>NW_015392726.1:2522-9865 GCF_001527695.2 Protobothrops mucrosquamatus
GAGGGGGCCAAAGTTTCGCCCCCTATAGTCAGCGATGGTGTCAGCTGACTATGCCGAGGCGCTGGCAACCACAGCCACTCGGTCTTGGAAGGGTTGAGCCTGAGTCTGTTCCTCCCCATCCAGACCCATACGGCCTCCAGGCAACGGGCCATCACGTCAAGGGCAACGTTGGGGTGGTCTGGGGTGGAAATGTACAGCTATCGTCAGCGTACTGATGGAAATCCACCCCAAAACCACGAATGATCTCCCCCAGCGGCTTTACATAAATATTGAACAGAAGGGGAGAGAGGACCGACCCCTGCGGCACCCCACAAGTTAGGGGCCTAGGAGTCGACCTCTGTCCCCCTGCCAATACAGACTGCGTACTGTCGGTGAGGAAGGAGGAGAACCACCGCATAACGGTGCCTCCCACTCCTAGCCCACCGAGACGCCGCAGCATGATATCGTGGTCTACGGTATCAAAAGCCGCTGAGAGGTCCAAAAGAACAAGGACAGAGGAATATCCCCTGTCCCGGGCCCTCCAGAGATCATTAATCAACGCGACCAATGCCGTTTCCGTGCTGTGCCCCGGCCTGAAGCCCGACTGGTATGGGTCTAGATAGACTGATTCATCCAGGTGTCCGGGGAATTGCTGCGCAACCATAGTTCCACAGCTCAACCCTGAGCTTATTACTATTCTCTTCTATTGGAATGAAGACACTGTTGTGAAAACAGATTGAAGTGATACTTTCGTGACATAATTTGTTCAGACGTGTGGCTACTGTGGTCGCTGGAAAAAGTTTTAACAACCGAAATGTTATGCCCTGCAGCTCTTCCACCTCCTCCTGCAGCAGACGAGGAAGCGGCTTCTGCAAACTATTTCAATCTATCTCCTAGTGGCCCTCCAGCTGTTGTAAACATTGCCCTTCCGCCACCTCCTGGCATCGCGCCACCGCCACCCCCAGGTAATTATTACTTCTGACCCCAGAGAAACAGATGCTTGAGTACCGTTCTTTAAACGAATAGAGTAGCACAGTGGTGGCGAACCTATGGCATGCGTGCCAGAGGGGGCACTCAGAGCCCTCTCTGTGAGCACATGTATCATCGCCCCAGCCCCGCCTTCCCCCATGGCCTCCTCCTCACCAGCAGCCCCCCCCCCCGGAAGACGACTCGCCCCCAGGTGCGGCCCATGCAGAGCAGAGCAGCCAAGGACATGGCAGCCGGGCAGCAGGGACAACACTCCGCCCTCACATCCCGTTGTGTGCAGACAATGCTGCGGGGCGCGGGAGGCCGTGGCCGCCATGGCACTGCTGGGCCGCCTGGGCAATCTGCGGCGGGCCGTGGAGGCAGTGGGTGGCCCTGCGGGCAGGTGGGGCAGGTGAGCAATGGGGGGGGGCAGTTTTGGGGCACTCGGTCTCTAAAAGGTTCACCATCACTGGAGTAGCATATTCCATTGTCTGAGCATCTTCAGAAACTTGTAAAGAGTGGGGGACAGGAATATCACTTAAAAAAAATCTGCTATTTCAGCAGCACTTTTTGCTTTCTTCATTTCTAACCTTTGCAAAACAAACCCAGGGGATAAGGAAATAGTTGGTCAAAATTATTTTTTTCGCTAGAAGATTTTCAGATTGATTGTAAAAAAAGAAATCCTTGGTTCAGTGTACTCTACCGTATAAATCAATACAGGTAGTCCTTGACTTACAACCATTCGTTTAGTGACCGTTCAAATGTATGGCACTGAAGAAAGTGACTTGTGACTATTTTTCACACTTATGACAGTTGTAGCATCCCCAGGGTCAAGTGATCAAAATTCAGATGCTTGGCAACTGGCATGTGTTTGTGACAGTTTGCAGTGTCCCGGGGTCATGTGATCACCTTTTTGTCACCTTCTGACAGGCAAAGTCAGTGGGGAAGCTGGATTCACTTTACAGACAAGTTACTAACTTAAAAACTGCAGTGATTCATTTAACTATGGCAGGGTCGTAAAATGGGGCAAAACTCACAACAAATGTTGCGCTTAACAACCGAAATTTTGGGCTCAGTTGTGGTCATAAGTCGAGGACTGCCTGTATATAATTGCCACCACCATAATTTTTTTAAAAAATACATTTGCGATGCTTTGTTTTGAAAAGAATTTAGTTTCGAATTCATGCAAAAACCTTCAGGCAATGTGCACTTGAAATACCATAAAACTAAAAGCAAAACTGCAGCTAACTAATGGCAGCTAAATAAAAATATATTAAGGGTAAATAAAAATATTATTAAATCCAATCATTTCAGCACATTCCAGAGGAGCTGTTAAGTCTTGCCTTTATTTGCAGAAATCTTGCTTTTATATGGGAAATGAATTGTCCATAATCTTTTTTTTTTTTTTATCCTGCAGGATTTGGGCCACACATGTTCCATGCGATGGGACCTCCACCTCCTTTTATGAGGGCTCCAGGCCCCATACATTATCCTTCTCAAGATCCACAAAGAATGGGTGCACATGCGGGAAAACACAGCAATCCTTAACCCCACTGACTCCTTTCTTATTTTTCTTTGGACAAGACATTTAAATTTGTGGCATATCACATACAGTTACAATAAATCTCCCTCGTTTCTGTGCACCCAGCACAGATTTAATCTTATTGTGTTTCACAGCAACAAAAACTGACCCCCTGTATAATAACCAAAATTCTTAACTGGGGGGGGGGGAGGAAAGAGTGGTTTCTGTTTAAAAAGAAAAAAGAAATAAAAGAAGAAGCATATCTATGAATTTTGTTTAAAAAAAAATACAATTTTGCTAGAGTTACAAGCACCATAAATTCCATTTTGCACACCCTTGATAAGTCTTTTGACTTATTGTTATTTTAAGTCTGCTTACCGCCAGCCAGTTAACAGTGGAATTGACCCAAGCCTGTTCAGGTCTCGGTCACACCTTCACAGCTCAGTTACTCTTATCACTGTTGAAATTAGCTCCAGATTCCTCCTTGCACTGAGCTGGACTGGCATAACGTGGAAAGTCTCAGCAGACTCCCTTGAAGATCATGCAGATGGTGTGCCACTTTGTATCAAAGCTGTTTCTGTCATTCATGATCCTGGCTGTAATACATGCTATCAAAATGTTGAGACAGCAGTTCTGCATGCTTGCTAATCCTCTTGTTACAGAGGAAACGACCTGAGGTAAAAGTTCCACGGCCTTCATTTGCTTCCCTAGCCTGTCTGGTTTATTCCTTAATCTAATGTTTGATTATTGATGGTTGTTTTAGATATGTGTTTCATTATTTACTTTGCACCATCTTTCTTGGTCCTTGGTCTGTAATGTGTCTTAGTAAAGAAAATCATATTTTTTACCTATTCTCAAGTTTCATTATTTTTTTTTTAAAGAAAATATTCCTAATTGGTTTTCTCAGTGATGTTTGAACCTAGCCTTTAGTTTGTTTATTTGTTAAATTAATTTGCTGCCTATCTTGCCATGAGGTAACTATGTGGCTTACATTAATAAAAAGGAAAAAAATGAAAGGAGTGTAAACAGAAGTAAAATAATAGAACAATAAAATGAACAAGGAACACAACGAGAATCGTCATCATGCTAGAGCCATTATCTTCCACTGCCGGATGGAGGCCTCGTCCCAGTGGTGGGATTCAAATATGTGAACAACCGGTTCTCTCTGTGGATGCCACTTCTGGAAGTCCCATTCTGGGCCTGGGCAACAAAACATTAGCTACCGGTTCTGCCGAAGTGGTGCAAACTGGCTGAACCCCACCACAGCCTCGTCTGCATGTTTCCAACCCATACGGTTCTGAGCTTTCTTTTGCCAATTGGGCCTGCAATACTTGCTGATGTCGGTCGATCCATGATAACCAAAAAGATGGATGGATGGAGAACAGAGAGCAAGGGGAGGGGAGGTGGAGTCCACCTCCACCGTGGAACCTCCCCCATTTGGTTCCCAGGCCAACTGGCACAGCCAGGTCTTCAGGCTCTTGTGGAAGGATTGGGGAGGGAGGGAAATCTTACTTTAAAAAGTAAGATGCTCCAAAGGCAGGTGTTGCAGCAGAGGCTGTTCTGGCTCTTGATAGTCGGAGTTGGCTAACAATCCAAAGTAGTCCCTGTTTGCTGGCAAGAGTAGGATAGCCTTGTCCTAGCTGGACAAGGCAGTTCATCAGATGGCCTGGACCTATGCCATTAAGGGCTTTAAGGGTAATAACACTGAACTGCATTTGGAAACACGTTGGTCGGCAGTGAAGTTTGCAGAGCAGAGGTGTAATATGGGTCATCCTTTGGGGCCCCAAAGACTGCTTTCACTGCTGCGCTTTGCGTCAGCTGAAGCTTCTGAATGAACTTCAAGGATAACCCCTTACAGAGTGTGTGTTGCAGTAGTCCAGGTGAGAAATGACCACAGTTGCATAATTGCAGCTCTCCAAAATGAATATATATTCTTCAATGTTTGCTTCATAATCCAGGCTGTTGGAAAGGCAGTAATAAACCTATCCCACCACGCATTTTGACTTTTAGGCCTGTTGACGTAGCTGGAACCCAAATTGTAGGGTTACAATGCTCATGTTCTTACCCAGGCAATTTCAATTTCCAGATTTTATAAAAGGAGATGAACATCGACATGAATTGCATAAAGAGAAATGAATTGCATAAAATATTGACTTTCTTCCCAGCCATTTTTAATAATTAAACATAGCTCAAGGACCAATATTAAAATGCTATACTTGAACTTAGGCATGCCTGATATTAGACTGCTTTTCCAGTTTTGTCTGGAAAAAGGGGGATGTCAATAAAGCAAGATGGCAGAAGTGACATTGTGACACTAGTCCTACCGTTGCGTGGACAAAAAGATCAGGAGCAATGTGATGCTGTTCCTGCTGCTTTGCCTTTTTTTTAAAGTCCTGCCTCCCCCCCCCATCCCAAAATCCCCGAGTGGATACTGCTGATCATGACTTTTAAATCACTTAAGAACCACATTATATTAATATCCACGGACAACCTACAGCAATAGATTTAAGAAAGCAGAATATTAAAATCAAAGTTTGTAATCTAGGCAGGTGTGTCCAAGCATCTGCCTTGAATACAGAGATAGCAGTATTGAATCACTGCATTTGATAACCCATCTGAATTACATAATTACGAAAAAGTTTACTCTGTTATATATTGTAGCACCTTAGACATGTAAAGTGCCACAAGAGTCCCATGAGAGGTTACAAATGTGTAAGTAAAACTTTTAGCTCATTATTGTGACCATAGCTGTCTAAAAATTGTAGCCACAATAGAGTGATTGGGGTGCTAAAATAGCCTTTGAAGTTTGCCATTAATTATGATGAGAATGAGGTGTCTTTTTATTAGTTTTACCTTCATATCATGAATAATTTCTCTTTTTTGGAAAAATAACATTGCTTGACCGAAACAAAAAACTCAAAGCAAAATGCATTTAAAATAGATCACTTTATTTCTCTAATATATAAATATGATATATACTTAACCAGGCTAAAAAGTGGACAGTTGTTTACTGAAAACAAAAAAAATTATTAACAATTATTAGTTAAGAACCTCTGTGTTTCTGATATTTCATTGCCAAAGTGCCAATCTTAACGACCCCTTTGCATATAGTTCAAATCTGCTTTGAAGTCTGGGAGATCCTCAGAGCAAATTTGTGTTATTGGAGGGGGGAAAGGGGGAGGACACAATAGAAAGTCTCATCGTGGGAAAAGATGTTTTTAATGCTGATTGGAGTCCTTTTTAAATGCCCCGTTGCTCTTTTGGAATACATGGGAAGGCATTCCTTGAGTGTTCTAAGTGGCTGCAGTGCCCCTTTGATAGGAGCTGACATTTCGGTTTCCATTAAGTAGCGAAATGTCACTGTTGCTCCTTTCAAAACTGCAGAATTTGTTAACCAATAAATACCAGTAAATTAAATAAATTATGCAATCTAATTCTTTGATAAAGCTGAAAAAATTCAAACATGAAGGAAAATGTATTAATGAAAGCAGATAATTGAATGAGGCTTTCTATTGTTTACACAAAGTCTTTGGTTCCAAGATCTGGCAGGTAGACATCTCCAGCTTTGTCAATATGCTTAATAGTCTCCGCATAGGCATATAGAAAGAATACAGGAGCACAGACTGGTCAAAATCCAAACTACTTATCTGGACCCTGCAAAGACTATCATTGATAAAGGTGTTATTTAAAAAAATCTCCCCCTTTCCCCATAAGTTTTAGTTTCTGGATACTATACTGCAGTATCTCATCAACTCATTAACTTTTCTCAATTTTATTAATATTTTCAGTGATGGATTTCCTAATTCTTTTTACTAAATATAACTTCACAAAAATAAATGGGGACAATGTAACCTGCAAGAGCTAATAGGAATATGAATTTCATTTAACAATAATATTGATATAATCTCTTACTGTGCCCCCAGTTCTCTGTCTTCTTCTAGAAAACTTCTAGTAATGTTTTGTTAAAAACCGGACTTGTATCATTATCTAGGTTATTGAAAACAAACTTCTGAAAACGGCTTCCAACATAAGAAAATCAGACTTGTAATAGATGTGATTTTTAAAAAAAAAATTTCTAGCAACTCTTACAACATCTTGCTTTGATCTCTCTCAAAAAATTCTGGGTATTTAATTACAGACAAACTAGACGTAAACATAAATCCACATCTGACCTATCATTTCTTTCAAAATAACAACAACAACATGAAGCCCAGTTCATGTTAACCTGCTTTATTTTATTTAAAATTTAATTTCAATTTAGATGTCTACCCATCTAATGAAATGGATCTGAGTGGCAATCAGCAGATCACAAAATAAAAAATAACACCTCAATAAATCTATAAAGCGCAGCAAGGTTAAAAAAAAATTGTTTTGCCATCATTAGATCCATTCTACAGGCTCTGTCATATATTCCAATCCTTATGCCTGATGGAATAATCAGGACATGAAAGCTATATGAAAGGCCACCAATGTTGGGGCAAATCTAATCTCTGGGGGGATGTTTAGAGAGAAAAGCTCTGTTCCTGGGTCTTTCCAGATAGCATGCGAATAGGGGCCTGTAGCTTGCCTCTTCTGCTGGATCTGATAGGACAGATACAATCAGAGAGAGGCTTTATATGCCTTGCATACTTTTACACTACTATATCTTCTCGTATCCCTAGATTTATGTTCATTTTAAAAAAAAATAGGGTTTTTTTTGCTGTTTGGATTTAATAATTCCTTTCACTCCTTGTTTCAATGTTTTAAGCCAGGGTCTTCAAACTTGGCCCTTTTATGACTTGTGGACTTCAACTCCCAGAATTCCTCAGCCAGGCACGTTGGCTGAGGAATTCTGGGAGTTGAAGTCCACAAGTCATAAAAGGGCCAAATTTGAAGA
>NW_015392726.1:10460-12627 GCF_001527695.2 Protobothrops mucrosquamatus
TGTGTTTGTATTAGGGCTACAAAACTGATCACAGGCATGTTCCATTTGAGTTTCCTAATTTCAAATGCCAGATTTGTTTTGTGAGCTTCTTATCAGTTTCGCAGATAAGCAAATGAACTGCTTGGTGTGAAATGCAAACACATTTCTTTTGAACCATTTGTGTATACTGTATTACAGCCAATGTGTTTTCTGCAACGTATACTGGTGTGTGGGTGTGAGTTTATGCATGTATGCTTGTACATGATCACAAAACAAATGATGCATTGTTCTTGACCAATAGTCATCCCAGAATAATGAGTCTATTGTCAAAATCTTATTTTGACCTAATCCAGCAAAACAGCTATTTAATTCTGTAGTGAAATAACACAGTGTATATTATACGGATGAACAAGGGAGTATTTTCAATTCTGGGTTGCGTAAATACTATTTCAGGCATCTTTTGCTTCCTGATGTCATTCTTGCTACTCGGGGGAATCTGGTGTTCAGTGTGATCTTCTATGGTATCAGACTCTCTGTCAGTCCAGGTCATTAATGTTCCTAGAAACTCCTCTTCCTGCAAGGCTCACTGGCCATAAAGTCCTCTCGATGAGTCAGAGTGTTAAATGCTCTGGCTTCTGTTCTGAGCAGACTCTCAGAAAAGCAAAAAATCTGCTCTTGTAAAATCCAGCAACTACGAAGTTAAGATGTTGATGAGCTATACCCATAGCAGCCTTAACCAGTGTAGTCCATAACGAAGCATGCAAGTGAGCAGCTTCTGGAAGGATATATATTTTCTACCATTCTTTAAAGAACTAATATTTGAAAATATGCACATCAAGTCTTATAGGAAAGGGGTAAACAACCTTATTATCACCGACAGAGTTTATGAAAAAAAAAATGCAAAAGAAACAGAACAAGCCTTCTTACCTATTGAAATTCCTAAGGTCCAAATTATTCACTTTTCTTGGCTCAGGCAAATGGCTTTTTACATCTATTTGGTAATCAGCATTGCAGAAGAATTCCCTCCAGGGAGATCGATAACCTTTGGGGATTGCAGTTCGGTTAAATTTCTCTGGTGGAACTTCTTTAAGTGGTCCAGAATAGCCTGCAATAAGGATTGTCCAATAAAACAACTGTTTTAAGTAATGTGACACCAAAATTTCAATGATGGGTTTCAGATTGGTTATTTCTGGAAGAAGCTAGCACATGTGATAGAGAAAAATAGGTTTTGTTGGTTCCACGTTGTAGGAAATCTTTATCAGCAACATGTCCTGCTTCTAGAGTGCCTCTTCAGTTTCGTGCTCCTTCAACCTTGTTATCAATGACAATTGTTGCAGTTTGAAGTTTCTTGACTACTTTGGCACTACAGTATATATTTATGAGTCCACCCTCAACTGCTACCAAAAGGTAGTCAATGGCTGTCATTACTTTGTACTTCTGCCCTTCATTCATTGTCTCCAGTGGGTAAATGTATCAGAAGGAGAATAAGCCTTGGCTTCTTTACAATTAAAGATAAGGCTTGATTTTATTAAAAAAAAGTTGCTCTTCAATTTCCTAATCTATGTTTTCCATATGTACTCCAAGGGATTGTGGTATTTGGATTACTTTAACTGAATGCAATCATGATGTGTCAACTATGGATGGACAATCATCTGCTCCATTTTGATTTTTAAAATGCTCCCAGATTATACTGGAGATGAATCAGGACAGGACTATGAGGTTGATGATGGATGTACCTCAGTATTGTTGAGATAAAATGCTGGAAATGTAGTATCCCTTCATCATGCTAAGAAATTCTATGATGGGACAATAATCATGGAGATATTTAAGAACAGATGATAAGGAAAAATTAAGGGCACTTTAGGGGTGTTTACAGTAGCCCTTATTGGGAGAAAGAGAAACACATCTTCTTACTTCTTTCTCCTGAGATGTTCCTGTCTTAATGTTGATATATGTTTATGTGTGCATACATATATGTATGTATGTATGGTGTGGTTGCGCGGCAGCTCCCCCGACACCTGGAGGAAACGGTCTATCTAGACCCGCTCCAGTCGGGCTTCAGGCCGGGATACAGCACGGAAACGGCATTGGTCACATTGGTGAATGATCTCTGGAGGGCCCGGGACAGGGGTTGTTCCTCTGTCCTAGTTCTTTTGGACCTCTCAGCGGCTTTTGATACGGTGGACCA
>NW_015392726.1:14635-17099 GCF_001527695.2 Protobothrops mucrosquamatus
CCCACCCTCTGGAACGAGCTGCCCCCAGAGATCCGGGTGATTCCGGATCTCCCCTCCTTCCGCCGCGCCCTCAAGACTTGGTTATTTCAGCGGGCAGGACTGGCCTAGGGGTATTTTAATTGGTTTTAACAAAATTTTAGTAGAAGCGGCCAATTCAAATATTTATTTTTAATCATTTTTAAATTTTGTATGGTATTGTTCTATTGTTTTTAAACTGGCTGTAAGCCGCCCTGAGTCCTCCGGGAGAAGGGCGGGGTATAAATTTAATAAAATGAAAAAATGAAATGAAAATGAAATGTATGTATGTATATATAAAATAAATAAAAAGGACATTATTGGATCTCTCTCCATCAAAATCAACCTGCCTTCCTACTTATTCAACAACAACAAGAACTGCATTAAATGAAAGTGTCAAGGAAATGAACAACTATCCAATCTGTCTTTATGTTTTTGAGCACAGACAATTCTTTATACTCCCCATCAAATTATCTACTATTAAGAAAAGGATAGTGTTCCCTCAGTTGTCTTTCCTGGCTGATCACATTTAAGTAAGTCACTCTTTGCTGCTAATAAATAGTAGCGCATAATGTAAATAATACACACCTCCCCATGATGGTACTATGATCAGTATGAACAGTAAGGCAAAGATAATATACTTCACGTGGGAAATTGGAGTAATAGGGAGGAGATTAAATGAATACAATTGGGCTAGTCGGTCCAAAAAAAACCTGTAATTAAATGGTCTTTCTTATTTCAAATAATACATATAATAATAGAAGGAGAACTGTTTGAGGATTCAAAAATACTGACATGGAAGGTTAGTTGGAAAAAAGCCAGAGTAACGCTGAAAGAAATTAGGGTTTTGATCTAGTAGAGGGGATTTTATACTATTGATTAGTGGGTTGAATATGGTGGAAAATAGATATTTTTTAGAAACTAAAGTAACATTATAATTGAATAGGTAAGATGTGTAATAAAATTAATAGACTTTTGGTTTAATATGGTGAAAAATAGATAACTTTTAGAAAATAGAATAAGATTATATGCAACTAGACAAGATGTGCATTTAGAATTTTAGATTTTGTTATAAAAAGGGAAAAATGTAGAAGTTGAGATAAGGGAAACTCTGGTCGCCTAAAGCTTGTAAATTATAATATACCAAATGCTAACTTGAATATTGAGGGAAATTAAAGCCTGGGAAAAAAGCAATAACAGGACATTGATTGTATATAAGGATTGAATGCAAACACAATGAAGATATGTATAAGCTAAAAACTATTGATAAATGTAACAAATATGATTTTACTTAGTTGATAACAATAAAAACTATATTAGCTCAATATGAGATAGTAGATATTAAGGGGAAAAGAGAAGAAATATTTGATGTTGTAACTTGAGATTTGTGCTAAAGATTTATGTATGTTATTGAATTATTGACTACCCAGCCACCATGTTGCTTTTTAAATGTTTAATTGTAAAATTAGAAAACTAATAAAATATTATATAAAAATATACTTCACGTGAGCCCTGTCACGATTATTTGGACACTTATGCCCCCTCCTCCACTACTGCTACTCACAATTTATCCTTTTGTTTTTAAGTTTATGATGGAATAGTGTAGCATTTTCCAACTTGGTTTCATACAGAAACAATCAACTTCTAAGTATTCTAAGTCAGCAAATGCAATGTGTGGGTATTCCCACAGTCTAAGAAGTCTATGAGTCAAGTCCAGCAAGCTTTCTTTTCCTTGATGTTAGGGATGGCTTGGTGTAGCAAAGAGCTTCTTACCTGGAGCAATTGCACTGGGGTTCAGGGCTTTGCTCATCCTCAAGACTTTGCCTGTTTTTTGTGGTACTTGGGGAGGCACTCTCTTTCCGGAAACCTCCATGAGATGTATGTCATTCTGATAGTTCTCTTTGCCCTCTGTGGAGTGAGCAGACTAGCGGACAAAGGAGAGTAAGCATAAGTGGCAAATATTTTCTATTAGTCAAAATACCCAGTTAGAACTATATTGTCTAGAAGCAATGGAAAAATGTAGGCAAGAGAAAAGATTTTTTTCAGGCAATGTGATAAGTAACTGCTTTTAGACCATTCTCCCCCATGTGGAAAGATAATTTCATCCATTGCCATTATACACAAACATTTTCTCCAAAATATCTGCAGTTAATATTCAGTTTATTATTCTCTTCCCATTGTCCAGATTTGACTTGATTTGCAAATAACAACAACAACAACAACAACAAAACTAATTTCACATACTTCCTGCTAGGGAAACAATATTGTTAAAGAAACAATATATATATATATATATATATATATATATATATATATATATATATATATATATATATATATATATATATATATATATATATATATATATATATATATATATATATATATATATATATATATATATATATATATATATATATATATATATATATATATATATATATATATA
>NW_015392726.1:20771-24016 GCF_001527695.2 Protobothrops mucrosquamatus
CTTGCGCACAGTCACCCACGCTCTTGTCACCTCCCGCCTGGACTACTGTAATGCTCTCTACATGGGGCTTCCCTTGAGGAGCACTCGGAGGCTCCAGTTAGTCCAGAATGCGGCCGCGCGAGCGGTGATGGGAGCGACTCGTTGCTCCCACGTAACGCCGCTATTGCGCGAGCTGCACTGGCTGCCTGTGGCCTTCCGACTGCGCTTCAAGGTGTTGATTATCATCTTTAAAGCGCGCCATGGCATTGGACCTGGTTATATCCGAGACTGCCTTCTGCCACAGATTGCTTCCCACCGGCCGATACGCTCCCACAGAGAGGCCCTCATCAGGGTGCCGTCGGCCAGACAGTGTCGGCTGGTGACCCCCAGGGCAAGGGCCTTCTCTGTCGGAGCACCCACCCTCTGGAACGAGCTGCCCCCAGAGATCCGGGTCATTCCGGATCTCCCCTCCTTCCGCCGCGCCCTTAAGACCTGGTTGTTTCAGCGGGCAGGACTGGCCTAGGGGCATTTTAAATTGTTTTTAGCCAAATTTTAGTAGAAGCGGCCGATTATATATTTATTTTTAATGATTTTTAAAACTTCTATTGTATTGTATTAACTGTTTTTAACTGGCTGTAAGCCGCCCTGAGTCCTACGGGAGAAGGGCGGGGTATAAATTTAATAAAATGAAAAATGAAAATGAAATTAAACCTATCAATAGCAAGAGGAGTCATGTGGCACCATGTTTTTTGCAGCTACCATCCTCACCCCACCCCACCCCACCCTAGTGATCAGCACTTAGAAAGCTCTGTCATCACAGTTACCAGGATTCCATGGGAAAAGGAAATGATGATGATGATGATGATGATGATGATGATGATGATGATAATGATAATGATAATGATAAAGTTGGAAGGGACCTTGGAGGTCATCATTTTGGACAAATATAGAGTATAGCCTAGGACATGGGTGTCAAATTTGCCACACCATGTGATGTGTCGCAACATATCGTGACTTTTTTTGCATTGCTGGAGCTGGGGTGGGCGCGGCCTCCATATGATGCAACTGGCCGGGGGGGGCAGCAGTTTGACACCCCTGGCCTAGGACGTTTGGCTCTGTTAAAAGAAAGCTACAAACTAATTTCAAATAGTTGTTGAGTTCGGCAGAATTTTCACCCTGGTAGTACTGAATTTAGCACGTTACATTTATTTTTATGAAGACAACTAAAAGAAAGGAAATTTGGGAAAGGGATGATAGGAATATAGTCAATTAGTTCCTTTTGCTAATGAAATTTGCTCCAGAGTGATGCATCAGAACAAATCTGGGGCAAGGCTGGAAGTGTTAGGCTATGTATGCAAGTATACTCTGGTGTGAAATTGGATTTTGCTTCAGGTATGTTCTAATGGATACATTTACACATGATTATCTTATTTCCATTAATACTGAAATATTAACTTGGAAAGATCATTCAAACTCATTAGTTTTAACCAAAAATGGCATCCATGCAAAAAGAACACTCCCACAGAGGGAAACTCTTAAGCCACTATATGACACTATCCCAGATTCTGATCAAGTAACTAAGCATACCTTCCATCCTTTGGTTGTTTCCACTCCATTGTATTCTGGGTGTGAACCTCCACTTGTCGTGCTTGAGGCCTAGAAAGAGAGAGCAAAGAATATCATATTTGAACAGGAAGAACCAGAGAGAAGATCTGAAACCAGAAAGCATACATGGGTTTGCTAATAATCTGAATAAAAGCTTGTCAATTAAATATATTGAAGCTTGCAAACTAGTAGAATGTATAGTGCAGACATCTAAGCTCTACAGAGGTCTGTGGGCATTCCCATAACATTAAGCTGATATTAGTTTAGTAAACTATATGGGAGACGGAATAATTTCTTCCATGCATATTATTTGTATGCAGAGGGATACAGTAGATGGATAGATAATTAATCAGTAGCTAGTAATTTAAGCTTAATTACAGTTCTTTATGCCAGAAGAATTTCTCAAGGAGTTTCTACTCCTATCTAATTGGATTTACTCTAACCTAGTAATCTATCAAGTAATTAAACCTAACCCCGAGACCTATGCTTCAAGCCAAGCAATGACTGTGGTTTGCATTAGTCTGCCACTTACAAGTCTACCCCAGGTGCTTCAAGACGGGAAAGATCCAGGCTCTTGTGCTTAGAAATTTAACAATTATGATTAAATTACTCCATCAGAAGTGAAAATAAATGTTGATTTGATCAGCTTTGAGTGGGACACCTGCTTTGCCACTTCCTGTTTTTGTTCCCAACTGACATCTCAATAATATTTTTTTCCTAGGATTCTAATATGACTTACAATTCTGTGGCCTGTAGGATTCTCCAGCACAAAACGCTGCACTCTCTTCTGCCTTTGTTGATACAGTCTCGATCCCCTGTTTATGGACAGGGACAACTCCTCCATCATCAGATCTTGAGGAGTGCTAACCTTCTTTCCCAAGTCTAATTCTGGAACTGAAGACACAAATAAATATATATATATCCAGAATAGAATAGAATAGAATAGAATAGAATAGAATAGAATAGAATAGAATAGAATAGAATAGAATAGAACCTTAGAGGTCTTCTAGTCCACTCCCCCTGCTCAAGCAGGAGAACCTATACCATCTCAGATAAGTCTCTTCTTAAAAACCTCCAGTGATGGATCACCTGTGATTTCTGGAGGCAGGCTGTTCCACTGGTTAATTGTCCTCACTGTTAGGAAGTTCCTCCTTAATTCCAGACTGATTCTCTCTTTGATCAGTTTCCAACTGATGCTTTGGAGAATAGTTTGACCCCCTCTTCTTTGTGGCAGCCCTTCAAACACTGGAATGCTGCTATCATGTCACCCCTATTTCTTCTTTTCTAATATGGATGCATTTGTTTCACCCTTTGCCATTCTCTGCACATTTAATCGAAAAGACTGTAATCAAGAATGCTTACTGGATTACAGTCTGTATAGGAATTAGCCCTACTATAACTAGGGATGGAAGTTTTTGCAACAAGAAACATTCAGCATAATTCTCTGCACATTTTCCTTGGAGTTCACTGGATGTTTGTTCCCTAGAAGGATCCTTGTTTTTTGTAGCTGAGGATGTGATCAACTTAAAAATAACAACAACACATGGGCACATCTCTGTCCAGACGAACAAGAACAAATATTCCTTAAGGCTCTCCTAGCAATAGGCTTTGCACAATACAGGTAGTCTTCGACTTACAACAATTCATTTAGTGACTATTCA
>NW_015392727.1:0-2228 GCF_001527695.2 Protobothrops mucrosquamatus
GATTTATGGATGGTCCTTGCTTAGCAACTCCAGTTGGGACCCACAACTCTGTCACTAAGCGCTGCAATCACTAAGTGGAAAAATCATGTGACCATGGTGGACTTACGATGTCACTTATCATTTGGTCATTAAGTAAGTCACTAAGGTCATTAAGTGAAACATCATCTGACTGAGCCTTGCAATTTTACTTCTGCAATCGGCATTAGCTCTGCTTGTTGCAAACCGGTTGGAAAGCAGACAAATGGCAATCGTGTGACCACGGGATGCTATGATAGTCGTAAATGCAAGGATCAGTCTAGTGCAGGCATGTCAAACTGCCGGCCCATGGGCCGGATGCATCACGCCAAAACCGCGCCCACCCCATTGCCGGCAATGGGGAAAAAATCCTGATATGTTGCGTGACGTCATGTGACATCGCGAGTTTGACATGCCTAGTCTAGTGGTTAAGGCACCAGACTAGGAATTGGGAGATTGTGAGTTCTAGTCCTGCTTTAAGCAATAAAGCAGACCAGGTGATCTTGGGCCAGTCACTCTGTCTCAATCCAACTCATCTCATAGGGTTGTTGTTGTGGAGAAAATAGGTAGTCCTCAACTTACAACAGTTCACTTGGTGACCATTTGAAATTACAATGGCACTGAAAAAATTGACTTATAATCATTTTTCATACTTACAATCATTGCATCATCCCCATGGTCATGTGATCAAAATTCAGATGTTTGGCAACTGACTCATATTTATGATGGTTGCAGTGTCCTGTGATCACTTGCAAGGTTCTGTGATCACTTTTTGCAACCTTCTGACAAAGTCAATGGGGAAGCCAGATTCACTTAACAACCCTGTTACTAACTTAACAACTGCAGTGATTCACTTAACAACTCTGGCATGAAAGTTATCACAGTTAAAATGGGGCAAAAATCTCTTAACTGTCTCACTTAGCAACAAAAAAATTGCACACAATTGTGGGCATAAGTCGAAGATAACAGATAACAGATCGTTATTTTTTGTTTTCAGTCTTTGTGTATTTGCAAAGGATAAAAAACTTTTCTTCAACTGGTTGCTCAGCGAACAGTCCTGAATCCTGTAACCCACTTGTCATCAGATTTCCAGGAACTAAAAAACCTAGTATGGTCCTTGTTGACCCAGGCAACAACTGAGCAGTTATAGGTTTCTATATAGTGTTTCTTCAACATATTGTTTATGGGAGAGGCACTATTTGTCTGGCTCCTCTAATGAGACCTGTCCAGTATGGATTCAATCTCATTTTCTTCAGAGCATGCAAGCCCCAAAACCACTTCAAGGGAGTGCCTCACTGGGGGTATTATTATTATTATTGTTGTTGTTGTTGTTATTGTTGTTGTTGTTATTATTATTATTATTTTCTCTTTTATTATTCAAATTTCTGAGCAAATGAGGTTCAATCTAAAGCATACCAAGAGGGAGGGAAAATGAAATGCGACTTCCCTTTTAGCTTTAGTTAGAAGTAGCCTATATTAGCAGTCCCCAACCTTTTTGGCACCAGGGACTGGTTTCGTGGAAGACAATTCTTTCACGGTCCAGGGGGGAGGGGTTCATGTGCAACCTAGATGCTGGGCATGCACAGATTAAGTTCACACACTCGCCTTCTGCTTTTGCAGTCCAGTTCCTAACAGCAATAGCACTTAGACTTATATACTGCTTCATAGTGCATTACAGCCCTTTCTAACCAGTTTACAGAGTCAGCCTATTGCCCCCAACAATCTGGTTCCTCATTTTATTGACCTTGGAAGGATGGAAGGCTGAGTCAACTTTGAGCCGGTCAGGATCTGACTCCAGGCTATGGGCAGAGTCAGCTTGCAGTACTGCATTCTAACCATCTCGCTGCTATCATCTCACTGTTTATAGTCATTGGGCAATCTTCTTGCAGCAACTAATTAGCCCAAAGGTGCCTTTTCACAAGGCAACTGGACTTTATTGTTTTTCTTTGAAATGTTTCATTTCTCATCCAAGAAGGCTCTTCAGTTCTGAGTGGATTGGGGGAGGGGGAAAATGTAATAATAATAATAATAATAATAATAATAATAATAATAATAATAATAATAATAATAATAATAATAATAATAATAATAATAATAATAATAATAATAATAATAATAAAGTTGGAAGGGACCTTGGAGGTCATCTAGTCCAACCACCTGCTCAGGCAGGAAACCCTATACCATTTCAGACAAATGGCTGTCCAGTCTCTTCT
>NW_015392727.1:3311-6359 GCF_001527695.2 Protobothrops mucrosquamatus
TAATAATAATAATAATAATAATAATAATAATAATAATAATAATAATAATAATAATAATAATAATAATAATAATAATAATAATAATAATAATAATAATAATAATAAAGTTGGAAGGGACCTTGGAGGTCATCTAGTCCAACCACCTGCTCAGGCAGGAAACCCTATACCATTTCAGACAAATGGCTGTCCAGTCTCTTCTTAAAAACTTCCAGTGTTGGAGCATTCACCACTTCTGGAGGCAGGTTGTTCCACTAGTTAATTGTTCTAACTGTCAGGAAGTCTCTCCCCAGTTCTAGGTTGCCTCTCTCCTTGATCAGTTTCCATCCGTTGCTTCTTGTCCTGCCTTCAGGCGCCCTGAAAAATAGCTTGACTCCTTGCAGACAGCTGGTCATTTGCATTCATTTAAAGAGTCATTGAGCCACCTGGAGGTTTATCTGTGTCCTCAGGGTCACCTGAGTAGTGCAAATGGATGTGGACCTCTGCCTGACCACTACCTATTTTAAACACAGTGAAGGTTTCTACAGACAGAAACACGGCTGCGCCATGGGTTCACCTATGCCCCCATTGTGGCCAATCTCTACATGGAAGAAGTAGAAACCAAAGCCCTAAACTCCTTCACAGAATTCCACTCACTCACTGGTATAGGTGTGTGGACGATACTTGGTCAAGATCAAAACACAGGAATTGGAAGTGTTCACCAAACACATCAACTCTGTGGACAGATACATGAAATTCATACAGGAAGATGTTAAGGAAAATAGTCTGGCCTTCCTGGAATGTGCAGTACACATTAAGGAAGACAGAAGCCTAAACATTGAAGTTTACATAAAACTCTCACACACGGATCAATATTTACATTTTGATTCTCACCATCCACTGGAGCACAAAATGGGAATTATCAGAACCCTATACCACCGAGCTGAAGGTCTGCCTACCAGCAAAGATGGGGAAAAAAAGAACTAAAACACATCAAGGAAGCCCTCAGAATGTGTGGCTATCCCAAGTGGGCCTTCATCAAATCCCCCAAAAGGCCCAGGAGGAGCTCCTCCATAACAGACAAAGAAGAAAACAATAAATGAAGCAATGTTGTCATTCCATAAGTTGCAGGAATATCGGAAAAGTTCAGGAGGATCTTCAGCCAACACAATATACGTGCACACTTCAAACCCACAAATACACTAAGGCAGAAATTTGTCCACCCCAAGGATAAAGCACCCAAAAACAAACTGAATGGTATATGCAGTGATCCATGTGCAGATCTATACATTGAGGAACCAAAACAACCATTTCATAAACATATGGCACAACATAGGAGAACAAACCCATCAGGACAAGAGTCAGCAGTCCATCTGCATTTAAAAGACAAAGGCCACTCTTTCAAAGGCAGCAAAATCCATATTTTGGACAGAGAGGACCACTGGTTTGAAAGAGGGGTCAAAAAGGCCATCTATGTCAAAACTGAACAGCCCTCTCTCTGTTGAGGGGGAGGCATATGACAACATCTATCTCCAGTCTACAACACAGTCCTTTCAGCAGTTCCAAGAAGGCTCCACACCCATTTGCACTACTCAGGTGAACCTCATGACACATATAAACCTCCAAGTAGCCTCAACAACTCTCTAAAAATATGCAAATGACCAGCTATCTGCAAGGAGTATAAATCCTTCCATTTCCCACCATCCAGTCAGAGCTGAAGAAGCTTCTTGGATGAGAAGTGAAACGTCTTCAAAGAAAAACAAAAAGTCCAGTTGCCTTGTAAAAAAGCACCTTTGGAATAACTATGACTTGGATGATTGAGAATCTCCATAGACATTTAGCAACTAATTAGACTTTATTATTACTAGACTTTTGTCCTGCCTTTTATATACTGTACATTTACAAATGCATATATATAGGTCAACTCAAATGCCGCCTCCTATTTTTCCCACAACAATCTTTAAAGTTGGACTGAAAGAGAGAGTGATTGGCCCAAAGTCACCAAGTAGCTTCTATGCCTAAGGGTGGCCTAGACTTCATGGTTTCTAGGTCAGTACCTTAACCACTACACAAACTGTAGTGTAGGCTCTCCTAATTGCTGTTGTTGCATATCCACATTATAGTGTAACATGTTCTCCATGAGATATGGCATGACCTTCCCACCAGTACTCTGGAACATAGATTATTCAATATGGGAGTGATGACTGATGTCCAAATGTTGTTTTATATGAACCAAATGATCTTACTCCATTATAGTTTTTGACACTTCACTATAGTGAAGCATACGGCAACTGTGCTATTATAAAAGCTTAGATATTTTTAGAATTTTGCTGAGGATAGGCTTAAAGATAAATTACCAAGAGACTCTTTTTGGTCACAGTATGATTCTTAAGTGAGATCTTTTCCCTAGCACACTAAGCTCTTATTTAAACCAGAATATTTCCATGCACAGTGAAGGAAACAGTCAGTGTTCAGTCTTGTTTTACTTCCTCTTTCACCAGTGTTGGCAAATTCACAGGACTTCTAAATGCATCTTTGTAAAAAAAAAAAAGCTCACATTTAGAGCAAGTGTAGGAGGAATAAAATGATGCAACAGGAAGACTTCTTATACCAAAACCCATGAGTATTTCTGAATCCTACTGGATGCTTCTTTGAAGCCTCTAGCTAGATCACCTATTTAGATTTGGATATCAAAATAAAGCAGAAACCTACTTTGAAGAAGTGCCTGCTGTCTTTTTAGTCAATACTAAATTGAGTTGTCTCTATTTCTGTTGGCAATACCATTTTAGATTTTCAGGCAAGGTATTTTGTTATGAATTGCTTCACTTTTTGCATTAGTATTTGACACCTGATTAAAGGGAAGATGCTAGGGGTTTAATTCATAATGCCCTTAAGAGCAGACCATACTTTTTTTGAAGGGAGAACGCCTCCTTCATATTATTAGTATCTGTCTGGAAAAACTAAGTCTGTAAATGCAACCATTTGAATTGTAGCAAATTCAACTCCTTTCAGGGTCTTAGAGGAAGAGTTAAGGAGGAGGAGGCAGAAACTACAGGAGTGAGGAGAAAAATG
>NW_015392727.1:9169-10943 GCF_001527695.2 Protobothrops mucrosquamatus
GGATATTTTTTTTAAAAAAATGGTATCATCGAGACAGGGGCTTGCTGCAGAATTCAATGAAGAGTTTAACAAAACATTCAAAACAAATGTCAAAAGCAGTCAGTCTGGCCTACCATAATTTGAAATCAAGTTATTCACAACAACATCTTAAAAGAAGTTCCCCACAATAAAGTCTAAAGGTAACTAACTACCATTGTGGGAAAAAAATAAAATTACAACCAAATTGTTCTGTTGCCTGGCTGAAGTTTACAAATCTGATATATGCCTGTATATCTGTGTTTATTATTTTATATTCTGTTTTCTGATGTAGATGTGAGCAAAGTTCTTGGCTCAAAACCCAAAAATGGAAGTACAGATGAATGTACTCTGGGCAACAAACAGTTTATTAGTCATAAGAGGACAGTGCAAATGCATGTGGATTTGAGTTATATATTATATTATGTAACATTGTATCTCTGAAATCTGGTAGATGACAAGGTAATTAAGAAAATGGACAGATTAAAAAAGAACATAACTAAGGCATCAAATATAATCAATTAAAGTTTCCCTAAAGCAGGAGTGCTATCTGGTAATCCAGGAATAGACAGATGTGTGAGGTCATGAAAACAAATATTTTGGGGATATTTGCAAAGCACATACTAGGAGAGCAAGTGAGAGGAAGATATTTAAACAGCAAATGAATAGAATAGAATTTAGAATAGAACGTATTGGCCAAGTTTAATTGGACACAAGGAATTTGTCTCCGGTGCATAAGCTCTCACTATACATACTGTACAAACCACAAAGTGGTAAGTCATACAACATAACTTACAGACAACAATTGATAAATCACAACATACCGATAGCAGAATATAGCAGGAGAAATGAGAGGTGAGAAAGATGAGAAGATGAGAAAGATGAGAGGATGACAAGGATTGTAGCAATATCACTACATGGGTAAATATCTTTAAATAAATAAGGGTGAATATGGGTGAATAGTGAGTGCTAAGTTTTGAAGAGTAAAGATGAAAAAAACTTTCCTATTTGTGTAGGCCAGGGGTAGGCCCTCAGGTTTTATCCGCAATATTAGAATGTATGGCAAAGAAAAAAAAACCCTGCTATGTTACTTTTATCTTTACCACAGATGATCAAACAAACTCACACAACTTGGAAAATTGGTTGCCTGTACAGGACTGTTCTGGAGTGGTGTTTCTGTCAAATATATTAGACTGCAGCTCCCGTGATTCCCACTTCCCATGGCTATGCCTACTTCAAATTAAACCAGTAATCCAACTTATCCAGAGGATACATCTTATTGAAAATTGGTTGGCAAGTCTCTTGTGCTCCTGGCAGCTAAGAATACCTTAAAGTGGTTTCTGTTTATCTATGGCAAGATCATAGATGATAGCTATATTTTTATTTTTACGTTATAATATTCTTTTCAAGAGGATGGAAACAGTCTATCTGGACCCTCTCCAGTCGGGCTTCAGGCCGGGATACAGCACGGAAACGGCACTGGTCACGTTGGTGAATGATCTCTGGAGGGCCCGGGACAGGGGTTACTCCTCTGTCCTAGTTCTTTTGGACCTCTCAGCAGCTTTTGATACTGTGGACCACAGTATCATGCTGCGGCGTTTGGGTGGGTTGGGAGTGGGAGGCACTGTTATGCGGTGGTTCTCCTCCTTCCTCACCGACCGTACGCAGTCTGTATTGGCAGGGGGACAGAGGTCGACCCCAAGGCCCCTAACTTGTGGGGTCCCACAGGGGTCGGTCCTCTCTCCACTTCTGTTCAATA
>NW_015392727.1:14571-17098 GCF_001527695.2 Protobothrops mucrosquamatus
AACCAAAGAGAGAAGCAACCTAGAACTAAGGAGAAACTTCCTGACAGTTAGAACAATTAACCAGTGGAACAACCTGCCTCCAGAAGCGGTGAATGTGCCAACACTGGAAGTTTTTAAGAAGAAACTGGACAGCCATTTGTCCGAAATGGTATAGGGTTTCCTGCCTGAGCAGGAGGTTGGACTAGATGACCTCCGAGGTACCTTCCAACTTTATCATTATTACTTATTACTTAAAAGACAGGATTGGTTCACATGAGAGCCAGCCACCAAGGCTTGTCTTCCCTCAATTGATGGGAAGAGCAAGAGAAGGAGAATGACCAATCTGTGCTATCACCAACCTGCTGAAATCCTGACTGAAATTTCTAAAGTTGGCTTAGGAAATAGCTGATAGCTCTATGGAAGAGAAGTTTTTAAGCTGCAGTTTGGAATTCACCCAAGATTCTCTTGTTGAGCTCTGCCACGGTAATTATCTGCGACCCATAAAAGTAGGATCAAGAGCCCACAATAAACCAAAGCAGAATCTATTTTGTTCTTTAAAAAAGAAGATATTTCACTAGGTTGTGCTCTGCTCAAAGTGTTTGTTTTATCAAGAATATAGGTCAGAAAAGTCCCAAGTCGACCTCAACGGAAAACTCAGCCAAGATCCAGCCAGAATAGTGAATTTGCAGTTGATCAAGAATCATGGAAAACGGCTGTCAACTGGGTAAGATAGATGGATCCTTATGTTTGCAGAGTTGAGTGCATATAGCTAAAAACTTACATTATTAGTTTTAATTACATTTAATTACTGTGTGCATCTAATTGTTACCTTTATGGTTTACAAATTTGATGATCACATTGGATCTTTTTTGAGCTTTTTTGAAGAATGCACTAATTAGATGGGTCTAAGAGATAAAACCTGAAAGATAATACATTGCCATTTAATGTCTTTAACTTGCTCAAATTTATCTTTCATTGATTTTTCAATTATGAAAAATGTCTAAATGCTTATTTGGTAAAACCAGAACCTTTGTTATAAAATAATAAATTTCTACTTTTTCCCTACAGGCCAAAATTGGAATACAAAAAAAATGGCATCAGCATTTTCAAAGCGTATAGTCAGATTAGGCAGATTGATGAAGGCTGGAGGACGGAGATTTTGCAAGAGCCAAGACTATATCACTAATATAAAAACAATTGTACAATGGGATAGCCAGAATATAGTACATCTGTCAACACTGTGACAATGGACGTCAATTCAATGACAACTGAGAATCAGCAGCCATGTTACCTTTGCTTTTAGAGTGCTTTTTTACTGTTTTAAAGTTTAGATTAGGCATGTCAAACTCGTGACGTCACGTGACGTCGCGCAATCTTTCGGGCCGGTTTTGCCATTGCCGGCAATAGGGTGGGCGCGGCTTCCACGTGACATGTCTGGCCCGTGGGCCGGCAGTTTGACATCCCTGGTTTAGATGTAGAAGGTGGGAAGGGGTAAATGCTTGAGAGTTAGTTAGCCATAACAATGGCAGCTGTGTGGGAACTCAAGGACATTGCTTAATAAAGTTTTGGCGGGCTGAGGAGTTGGGAAGGAAAGCCCGCGTTTTGCGTTAATTGGAGAATGTGATTTCTGACAGCTTCTTTGGGGTGGGAATTGCAACTTGTTACTTTGTATCTTGGGGGAGGGAATTTCAGTCTTGGGTTCAACTATGTAAGTGCTGATACTTTGGTTCCTAAATAAAATGTTCTTTAAGGAAGAAATCTTTGCCTTGACGTTCTTTTCATTGGTTTCATCTATCAGAACCATGACAAGATCCTTACCTATCTCTTCTTAAGAAGGAGGAATACTAGTACTTTAATACCAACAAACCAAAGGACAGCTTAAACCTCCTGGGCTCTTGGGAAAAAAGTTTGCCAAGATACAGATTTTGTGCCATGATTAGGAATATTATTTCCCCTGAAAATTCTATTTCCTTCTTAATTGTGGATTACATATTTGGGGACAGTCATGATTTCTATGAGCTACTAGGTACTTGTGAGATCTTGCTAGGGAAGGATACAAACTTCTTATTTCAGCACTAAAAACTAAGCTCAGAAACTTCCATGAGCTTTGTGAAACTGACCACCGGCTTATAAAATTGACTAGATTAGGTATTCTCAAAAGATCATGCAATTTTATTACATCCATTTTATGTGAACTGTTGAATTATTTAAAAATCCTAGAATAAATTTGATATCCATTTAATTAAATTAAAACATCATTCTTAACACTGACTTAGTTATACACTTTGCATAGAAGTAGGAGTGCTTTATATCTTTGAATTTCTCTTAAAGAGATATTTATAAATACCAAAAAAAAATCGTGCTTTTCTAATGTTACCTTTTGTGCTGCTTTTTCCTCAGTCTATTCTTTTAAAATATGTTTTGTTAATGTTCTGTTTATCCAATGAGCAAGCAAGCATATATATAAAATCAGTTTAAATTAATTTCACTGTTGGAGAAAAGCCTCTTCATTGATGGTTAAATTGGTCCAGACTAGCATTTTCTTCCC
>NW_015392728.1:0-1683 GCF_001527695.2 Protobothrops mucrosquamatus
TATTCTATTCTATTCTATTCTATTCTATTCTACTTTTATTTCTATTCTATTCCTTTCTCCCTCCCTCTCTCCCTCCCTCCCTCTCTTCTTTTTCTTCTTCTTGCGCTCCCTCACTGGAGATTTTTCAGAAGAGCCTGGACCGCCACCTGTCTTGAGACGGTATAGGTTCTCCTGCTCGAGCAGAGGGCTGGATTAGATGACCTCCGAGGTCCCTTCCAGCTCTCTTCCGTTCCAGAGGGCATGGCGGGAGGAGTGTGTGTGTGTGTGTGATGGAACGTAGTGGAGCAGCGATGTCGAACGGGAAAGCAAAGTCCCATGGTTGGGAGAGGTTAGGGTTACTAGAGGTTCCCGGATTAGATCCTACCAGGCTTCGAGGACGTTGATGAATTAATCAAAGGGGGGGATAACGAATTAATCAGATAACGGGGTGGAAAGACTCGCCTTGTCCCTGCTGTGCCCGGGTGGAACCCGGACGAAGTCCCGTTTTATGGCCCTGCTTGTACCTCAGCTCACCTGCACACGAAGGCTCATCGTTCCCAGCATCCTGGGAAGGTTCCGGAACTCTTCTAAGGCTGGCGGGGCTGGGGGACGGTGGACCTGGACCTTGGGACCCCTCCCTCCCCTGCCGGGCCCACGCCAATCGGCGCCGGAGAAATCGCAAGACGTCCCATCCGTCGCTGGGTGATGTTGGGGAGGATGGGGGGTCTGCTGTGAGCCGGCTCAAATCCCCCCCCACACACCTGGGCCCTTATCCCCGGGGCACACCTGCAGAGGGGATTCAGGGCCCATCTGGATTGGGCAACTCAAGAGAGAGAGAGAGCTGTGTGTTGGTCCTCCCCCCGGAAGGGAATGTCCAGTCCTGGGCTCCTGGGTTTGGTCGGGCCTTGTCGTCAGCTTCGGGGGAGACCCCACATTCTGACCCGGCCCTTGAGTACCGTCGACTCGTTCCGCGTCCCCCTCCGACAGGACGATTGGGCAGCGTCCCCCTTCCCCTCGGCCTTTTGAGCCCGTCGTGACACGGAGGTGGTGAGGCTGAGTGGACCCACCTCGCCGGTCTTCCCGACTCACACACACACACAGCCTCTTTCGTAAGCAAGGAGATTTAATCAGATCTTTGGTGGACACAGGAACGCTCTCCCTACGGAGTCCACGTTGGCCAATGGAAGGAAGGAAGGAAGGAAGGAAGGAAGGAAGGAAGGAAGGAAGGAAGGAAGGAAGGAAGGAAGGAAGGAAGGAAGGAAGGAAGGAATCTATCAGGCAGCTGTTCGGAAAACACCGATTCACCCCAGGAAAACAGGAAGGGGTGAGAAAGAACCTCAAGGCTTGATGCTCTTCGGCGCCAGTCGGCGCGGAGACGTTTTCAAGATTCGTCTGCTGTCGTCGAGACCTAGAAAGTCAAGCTCTGATATTTTATTGAGTTGGTGGTCTCCTGGCCTGGTGTACCTGAAACGGACCGAGAGACGGGACGCCCGAAAGAGAGTGTCCTTCCTAAGGGTCCAGGCGGGTGGAGAATTAAGCGGTGGGGCTAGTTGATACCGGGAGGGGGCGGTGGAGGATCTTCCCATTGTCGTCGGAGGGGAGAAGCCAGATTCTCGGGAGAAGGAATCAGCACGGCGTGACTCTGCCGCGAACCTCTTTGGAGGTCTCCTGGTGAGGACTGCGTTACAACTTCAAGGGGGGGGG
>NW_015392728.1:5263-7451 GCF_001527695.2 Protobothrops mucrosquamatus
CCTGGATCCCCTCCCTGGATCCCCTTCCTGGACCCCTTTCCTGGACCCCCTCCCTGAACCTCTTTCCTGGACCCCTTTCCTGGATCCGCTTCCCAGATCCTCTTCCTGGACCCCCTTCCTGGACCACTTTCCTGGACCCCCTTCCGGTACCCCTTTTCTGGACCCCCTCCTCCAGGAGTGTTCCCCTCTCTCACAACAATACAGTGATTACCCAGGAACTCCTCGTCTTACAACGGTTCCTCTAGTGACAACACAACAGGTTTTTGGAAGCTGCCACTGGAGCCTCCAGACAGGAACGCCCCGCCCAGCCAGACAGCACAGCCCCACCAACCCCCAGGAGGGCCAGAATTGGGAATCTCACTGGAAAAGTCCCTAGGGGAGGGGGGAGATGGGATTGGGGGGTCTTGTGTGAGGGGGGGTTGGAAGAAGGTCTCCCCTTCCTGCCCTCTATTCCAGCTCTCCCCTTTTTTGGAATGCCTGGACAGGAGCCGGCAGAAACTTCAGAGAAGGAGCAGGACCCCTCCCCAAATCACCAGAAATAGCCCCCCTCCCACCATACTAGAATAGTACAGTAGAGTAGAGAGTATAGAATAGAATAGAATAGAATAGAATAGAAAATAGAATATAGAATAGAATAGAAAATAGAATAGAATATAGAATAGAATAGAATAGAATAGAATAGAATAGAATAGAATAGAATAGAATAGAATATAGAACAGAATAGAATATAGAATATAGACTAGAATAGAAAATAGAATAGAATATAGAATAGAATAGAATAGAATATAGAATATAGACTAGAATAGAAAATAGAATAGAATATAGAATATAAAATAGAACAGAATATAGAATAGAATATAGAATATAGAATAGAATATAGAATATAGAATAGAATAGAATATAGAACAGAATATAGAATATAGTATAGAATAGAATATAATATAGAATAGAATATAAATAGAATAGAATAGAAAATAGAATAGAAAATAGAATAGAATAGAATATAGAATAGAATATAGAATATAGAATAGAATATAGAATAGAATATAGAATATAGAATAGAATAGAATAGAATGTAGAATATAGAATAGAATGTAGAATATAGAATGTAGAATATAGAATAGAAAATAGAATAGAATAGAATATAGAATATAGAATAGAATATAGAAGAATAGAATATAGAATATAGAATAGAATATAGAATAGAATACAAAATAGAATAGAAAATAGAATAGAATATAGAATATAGAATAGAATATAGAATATAGAATAGAATAGAATATAGAATAGAATAGAATATAGAATAGAAAATAGAATAGAATAGAATGTAGAATGTAGAATAGAATAGAATATAGAATATAGAATGTAGAATATAGAATAGAATATAGAATAGAACATAGAATAGAATAGAAAATAGAATAGAGAATAGAGAATAGAGAATAGAGAATAGGGAACAGAGAATATAGAATATAGAATATAGAATATAGAATATAGAATATAGAATATAGAATATAGAATATAGAATATAGAATATAGAATAGAATAGAATAGGTGCTTCTGTGCCCCACTCATTGTGAAGTCCCCTCCCTTTCCCTCCCCTAACACAAGGTCTCGGCTCTCCCACCCACCCGTTGGGGGCTCTCCTAGAAACGAAGAACGACTTGATGCCCAGAAACAGCCCTCGCCCTTCGCCCAGGTCCACTTCTCCTGTCCCAGCCAGGCCCACTCTTGGCGCTTCTGGGGAGCGGGGAGGAGGGGGCATCTCACCTGGACGGAAGGATCAGGGATCCTCGTTGGCAGCTGGATCTGCTGCTCTCCTGGGTTGCCTCTCGGCTAGATCTCCTCGCCCTTTGAATGGCGGGTGGATCTTTACGACGGGGAAATGAGCCGGGCCAGCAAAAAACCCTGGATTACTTGACTTGGACGTCCGCAAAGAATCGGACAAAGTGGAGCTCAAGAGGGAGGCAGGAGAAGCCAACAGGTAGGAAGGGAACCAGATCCCAAAGGAAGTCTGAATCCGGGATCACAAGCAGCCCCACCCGCCAGAGAAGAGCTCCACAGCCGCCTGAAAGGCTGGGAACTTCGGACTTTCAGGCGAGCCCCTGACGGATCCCAGGTGTAAACAGGGCCATAAAATGCAGGCACACTTGGGACCTTGTCCCGGTTCCACCTGGGCGCAGCAGGGACA
>NW_015392728.1:10598-12917 GCF_001527695.2 Protobothrops mucrosquamatus
AAAATAGAATAGAATAGAATATAGAATATAGAATAGAACAGAATAGGGAACAGAATATAGAATAGAATAGAGAATAGAATAGAATAGAATAGAATATAGAATATAGAATAGAATAGAATAGAATATAGAACAGAATAGAGAATAGAATAGAGAATAGAATAGAAAATAGAATAGAATATAGAATATAGAATATAGAATATAGAATATAGAATAGAATATAGAATATAGAATAGAATAGAGAATAGAATAGAATAGAATAGTAGAATATAGAACAGAATAGAATATAGAATATAGAATATCTGTAGAATAGAATATAGAATAGAATAGAAAATAGAATATAGAATATAGAATATAGAATATAGAATAGAACAGAATAGGGAACAGAATATAGAATAGAATAGAATAGAATAGAATAGAATAGAATAGAATAGAATAGAATAGAGAATAGAGAATAGAATAGAAAATAGAATAGAATATAGAATAGAATAGAATATAGAACAGAATATAGAATAGAATAGAGAATAGAATAGAATAGTAGAATATAGAACAGAATAGAATATAGAATATAGAATATCTGTAGAATAGAATATAGAATAGAATAGAAAATAGAATAGAATATAGAATAGAATAGAAAATAGAATATAGAATATAGAATAGAACAGAATAGGGAACAGAATAGAGAATAGAATAGAGAATAGAATAGAGAATAGAATAGAATAGAATAGAATAGAATATAGAATATAGAATAGAATAGAATATAGAACAGAATAGAGAATAGAGAATAGAATAGAAAATAGAATAGAATATAGAATATAGAATATAGAATATAGAATAGAATATAGAACAGAATATAGAATAGAATAGAGAATAGAATAGAATATAGAATAAAATAGAATATAGAACAGAATATAGAATAGAATAGAGAATAGAATAGAATAGTAGAATATAGAACAGAATAGAATATAGAATATAGAATATAGAATATAGAATATCTGTAGAATAGAATATAGAATAGAATAGAAAATAGAATAGAATATAGAATAGAATAGAAAATAGAATATAGAATATAGAATATAGAATAGAACAGAATAGGGAACAGAATATAGAATAGAATAGAATAGAATAGAATAGAATAGAATAGAATAGAATAGAATAGAATAGAATAGAATATAGAATATAGAATAGAATAGAATATAGAACAGAATAGAGAATAGAGAATAGAATAGAAAATAGAATAGAATATAGAATATAGAATATAGAATATAGAATATAGAATATAGAATATAGAATAGAATATAGAACAGAATATAGAATAGAATAGAGAATAGAATAGAATATAGAATAGAATAGAATATAGAACAGAATATAGAATAGAATAGAGAATAGAATAGAATAGTAGAATATAGAACAGAATAGAATATAGAATATAGAATATAGAATAGAACATAGAATAGAATAGAAAATAGAATAGAATATAGAATAGAATAGAATATAGAATATAGAATATAGAATATAGAATATAGAATATAGAATATAGAATATAGAATAGAATACAATAAAATAGGTGCTTCTGTGCCCCACTCATTGTGAAGTCCCCTCCCTTTCCCTCCCCTAACACAAGGTCTCGGCTCTCCCACCCACCCGTTGGGGGCTCTCCCAGAAACGAGGAACGACTTGATGCCCAGAAACAGCCCTCGCCCTTCGCCCAGGTCCACTTCTCCTGTCCCAGCCAGGCCCACTCTTGGCGCTTCTGGGGAGCGGGGAGGAGGGGGCGTCTCACCTGGATGGCGGGATCAGGGATTCCCGTTGGCAGCTGGATCTGCTGCTCTCCTGGGTTGCCTCTCGGCTAGATCTCCTCGCCCTTTGAATGGCGGGTGGATCTTTACGACGGGGAAATGAGCCGGGCCAGCAAAAAACCCTGGATTACTTGACTTGGACGTCCGCAAAGAATCGGACAAAGTGGAGCTCAAGAGGGAGGCAGGAGAAGCCAACAGGTAGGAAGGGAACCAGATCCCAAGGGAAGTCTGAATCCGGGATCACAAGCAGCCCCACCCGCCTGAGAAGAGCTCCACAGCCGCCTGAAAGGCTGGGAACTTCGGACTTTCAGGCGAGCCCCTGATGGATCCCAGGTGTAAACAGGGCCATAAAATGCAGGCACACTTGGGACCTTGTCCCGGTTCCACCTGGGCGCAGCAGGGACAAAGCGAGTCTCTCCGCCTGTTATCTGTTGCTCGCTTTCACTTTTGGTTCCTTCTCAAAGATCAACCTTGTGATTTCTCCGACGTTGATGGGCAGGTGGCCAGCAGGGGTCCCGGGGTC
>NW_015392728.1:13993-17097 GCF_001527695.2 Protobothrops mucrosquamatus
CTTGTGATTTCTCCGACGTTGATGGGCAGGTGGCCAGCAGGGGTCCCGGGGTCCCGGTCCTTGTCTAGCCCTTCCTCGCTTTCTCCTAATCTTTGCCTACCTTCGCCTCGCAGGAGGGCTGTGCAGAAGAACTACTCCCTGCTTTATCTACTATTTTCCTCTGCCGTCAACTGCGCTCCAGAGTTCATAAGTCCTCTGGTATTTGGGCAAGCGCAGGCTGGTGGGGTGGGTCAGGGTTGGGACTGAGTAGGGAGCCCGCTCTCTCTCTCTCTCTCTCTCTCTCTACGATCTTCTGCTCACCTGGCAAGCTGGCTTGAAGCTGTTCTCCAACAAGCTGACATGCATTCTTACTGGGCTGGCTCTCTCCTGCCCTTCCTGCTTCCTGCTCCCTGCAGAGACACAGCAAAGGGAGGAGCCCCACCCAATAAGCTTGTCAGCTTGTCCGAGAACAGCGTGAGGCCACTCTCTTTTTTTACACACACACACACACACACACACAGAGGGGGGAAGCGCAAGTGCCTTTCTCTGTCTCTGTCTTTCTCGCTGCAAATGGCAGAGGCGGCTGGGAGCCGCAGGAGAAGGCCCCAAGAGCTACAGGCGGCTCCGGAGCCGCGGGTTGCCGACCCGTGGACTAAACCCCGATGGAGACTTTTCCTTCTAGAACCCTGTCCCTTCTGGGGGAAGCCTCAGCATTCGGGGGGCTGCAGGGGGTTCTGGCACCCAGCCAGCCCACTGGAACCCCCCTGGCAGCATCCATGGAGTCCCCCCCTTGCCCGGAACCCACCGCCATCACCTGTTCTCAGAGTCCGTTTTTCAGCAGGGGGAGCTTTCCAGAGGGGGAGAACAAGCAGAGCAGAAGCGCTCCTGGTGTTAGAATGGGGGAACTCTTAGAGCTGGGAGGGACCCTTGAGACCATCTAACCCAGCCCTTGCTTGGGGCAAACAGCCACCCGGAGCCTCGCAGGCTGTCCTGCCTTGATACTGGTCCACCTCTAAAATATTTGGGGTTTTTTTTTTGCTTCTGTTAGGATCTGGTTTCTGAGAGTTGGGCCGCCTTCTCAATCCTATAAATCAGGGGTGTCAAACTCAATTTCATTGAGGGCCGCATCAGCATTGCGGTTGCCCTCGGGGGTGTGTGTGTGGCCTACTGGGTGGGCGTGGATGGAGTGGGTGTGGCCTACTGGATGGGCGTGGTTTCAGCACGCAGCGGGGCGCTCTCCTCACAGCGCCGAGAGGTTGAGCCGGGCGGTGCGAAGCTCGCCAACTTTGCACCTTGCTGCCTGCTGAAAATGGGCAGGCTGAGAGCTAGGCAGCGTTGCGCTTCTCGTCAGATGCGCGCCAGCCAGCTCAGCTCTTGGCGCTGTGAGGAGAGCACCCCGCTGCCTGCCGAAACCGGGCAGGCTGGGAGCTGAGTGGCCTCGCGTTTCTTTTTGGATTTGCGCCGCCCGGCTCAGCCTCTCGGCGCTGTGAGGAGAGCGCCCCGCTGCCTGCCGAAACCCCTCCCCGGACCCCATCAAGCCAGATATGTGAAGTAGGCGAGGGCCATTGGCTGGCCACTTCCAAGTGATGGTGCATCTCTTCATTCCTCACAAAGGGTGACACCTCCCCAGCATGCACCCAGGGGGCGGGGCCGACGTGGCAGGGGCTGGTTCCTCGCTGTTTCCGGACGGCCTTGTGGAGCTAAGACTGAATGCTTTTCAGCATAGATGGCCACCACAAAATTGGACATTGGCTCCGGGCCGGCCTGGGCCAGGTCCAAGGCAGCGGGGGCCGTTCCCTCACTGTTTCCAGGATGGTTTCGCGGGCCACATGAGACCACTTTGCGGGCTGCATCCGGGCCCCGGGCCTTGTGTTTGACCTGTCTGCTATAAATAGATATAAATGCTTTCCTGGAACATGGCTGCCCTCCTGACCGGGCCAATCTGGTTGTAGGCTGAGTGGACCAACCTGAACAGTCTTCCCAGCTCGCTCTTCGCACACACAAACACACCCAAAAAAACAAACAACCACACACAGCCTCTTTCCTAAACAATGAGGAGATTTAATCAGATCTTTGGTTGAAGCAGAAATGCCCTCCGAACTGAGTCCATGTTGGCCGATGGAAGGAAGGAAGGAAGGAAGGAAGGAATATATCAGGCAGCTATTATAAAAGCAGAGATTCAGCTCAGGAAAACAGGAAAAGGTGAGAAAGAACCTCAAGGCTTTCCTTGCCTTGATGCTCTTTGGCGCCAGCCGGAGCGAACGGGAGACGTTTTCACGATTCTGTGACTATAATCTATATAAATAAAAATGCAAATGTTCGTTTGTTCAAAATCTTAAATCTCCTAATGCGCTTCTCTCTCTCTCTCTCTCTCTCTCTCTCTCTCTCTCTCTCTCTGTGTGTGTGTGTGTGTGTGTGTGTGTGTGTGTGTGTGTGTGTGTGAAAAAGAGAGTGGCCTTACGCTGTTCTCCAACGAGCTGAGAAGCTTATTGGGTGGGGCTCCTGCCTTGTCTGCGTCTCTGCAGGAAACGGGAAGGGCAGGAGAGAGCCAGCCCAATAAGAATGTGTGTCAGCTTGTTGGAGAACAGCTGAAGCCAGCTTGCCAGGTGAGCAGAAGATCGGAGAGAGGGAGAGAGGGGGGAGAGAGAGAGAGAAAGAGAGAGAAACAGAGGGGGAGAGGAAAGAGAGAGAGAGGGAGAGAGACCGAAAGGAAAGAGCAAGAGAGAGAGTGAGAGAGAGGAAAGAGAGAGGAAAGAGAGAGAAAGAGGGAGAGAGGGAGAAGAAAGAGAGAGGGAGAAAGAGAGGAAAGGAAAGAAAGAGGGAGAGAGAGAACAAGAGGGAGAGAGAGAGGAAAGAGAAAGAGAGAAAGAGAGGGAAAGAGAAAGAGAGAGAGGGAGAGGAAAGATAGAAAGAGAGAGAGAGAGAGGGAGGGAGAGAGAGAGAGAAACTCATGCAAAGCAGCCTCTATTTCTTTTTAATTAAACTCTTTAATCAAGCTTCCCCCCGTCTCTCGCACGCGCAAGTTTACGGCTCCCCAGTGTTTTCTTTTCTCTGGGAAACGGGTCCAAGTGGCTCTTGGAGTGTTTAAGGTTGCCGACCCCTGTTCCAAAGGGACAGGGCTCCAG
>NW_015392729.1:0-1574 GCF_001527695.2 Protobothrops mucrosquamatus
TAGAATAGAATAGAATAGAATAGAATAGAATAGAATATGGAATGGAATAGAATGGAATAGAGCAGAGCAGAGCAGAGCAGAGCAGAGCAGAGCAGAGCAGAGCAGAGCAGAGCAGAACAGAACAGAACAGAACAGAACAGAACAGAACAGAATAGAATAGAATAGAATAGAATAGAATAGAATAGAATAGAATAGAATAGAAGTTGGAAGGGACCTTGGAGGTCTTCTACTCCAGCCCCCTGCTCAAGCAGGAGAACCTATATCATTTCAGACAAGTGACTGTCAAGGAAAGATCTAAACCAGAACAAAGGAGGAATTTAGAATTTAGTTAGAACAATTTATCGGTGGAACGACTTGCCTCCAGAATTTGTGGGTTCTCCATCGCTGGAGGTTTGTAAGAAGAGATTGGACTAGCATGTTTCTGAAATGTTTCCTGCCTGAGCAGGCGGTTGGACTAGAAGACCTTCGATGTCTCTTCCAATTCTGTTATTCTGTATTCTATAAGTCTGTAAGGGATCTTGGAAGTCTTCTTGTCCACACCTCTGTCCAATTATACCAAATTGTTGCCCAATATTTCTTGGCTTCCACAACTCCAGGAGACAAGCTGTTCCATTGGTTAATCTTTTTCACTCTCAGGAAATTCCTCCTTATTTCCAGGTTGATATCCCTCTGAGGAACTTCCACCCATTGCTTCTTGTCCTGCCCTCGGGCCCTGTGGAAAATCAATGGACCCCCTCTCCCCCATGACAGTCCTTCAAGTATTGGAAGATGCTATCATGTCCCCATTAAGCCTTCTCTTCATTAGGCTAAACATACTTAGTTCCCTTAGCCCAGGGGTAGGCAACCTCGGTTCTTTTATGACTCATGGACTTCAACTCCCAGAATTCCTGAGCCAGCCCTGTTGGCTCAGAAATTCTGGGAGTTGAAGTCCACGAATCATAAAAGAGCCAAGGTTGCCTACCACTGCCTTAGCCATTCATCACTGGATTTAGCCTCCAGACCCCGATCATCTTTGCTGCTCTTCTCTGCACTCTTTCTTGGGCATACAGCATCTTTTCTATATCATGATCTCTTTACCGGTTAACTATATTTAAATAAATGTGTAATGATGCCTTCTGAAGAATGTTCTTCTCTTTGACATGTCACAATATTATTCGTTCATCTGGCCTTCAGTTTTCACCCCATTCTCAGCAGCACGTCTGCATTCTTCCAGTGAGGAACGTCTTCTTCTTCCTGCAGAATTCTGGGAGTTGACTTCCACCCATCATAGAGTTGACAAACATTGGTTTCTTGCACTGAGGCCCGAAGACCCCGAAATCAACATTTTACGGCTCTTTCCATCCCCCTTTCCTGAATTAAAAAAAAAAAAAAGGATTTGCTTGCAGTTCTTTAACTTAATGGAGATAAATGTCTGGAAGCAGAAGTGAAGGCTCTCAGTTTTCGTCATTACGCCCCAACCTCTCTCTCAAAATGTTATTCCGCTTCGTTTCTTCCCCAATTCCATTTACCTCTCAATCAACCTACATCAATTTACCTTCAATTAATTTATTGCCTATTCTTTACCCCTAGTGCAG
>NW_015392729.1:2409-17094 GCF_001527695.2 Protobothrops mucrosquamatus
TCTCTCTCTCTCTCTCTCTCTCTCTCTCTCTCTCTCTCTCTCTCTCTCTCTCTCTCTCTCTCTCTCTCTCTCTCTCTCTCTCTCTCTCTCTCTCTCTCTCTCTCTATCTATCTATCTATCTATCTATCTATCTATCTATCTATCTATCTATCTATCTATCTATCTATCTATCTATCTATCTATCTATCTATCTATCTATCTATCTATCTATCTATGAAACTAGATGGAACTTCATTTTTCTTCTTTCCCCAGTAAAAAGGTCCTATACGTCTTTTATCTGATAGTTCTTGGAGCTGAACAAAATCTGCTGCATAGCTCAAGCTGAAGTTAGACCCAGAGAACAAAAACTGGAGGTTCAACAACAGTAAAATCCTGCTCACCAAGTGTTCAGTCCATTTCCCATTAAAACCCTCAACAGAGAAACTATTGTAAACTTAGTCCCCATGAAGAATGGGGGTCCAGCAGGCTTAATAGTCAGCCAAGCCCCTGTGGAATTTGCAGTGAGGCTTTCATCCAAAAGTTTCCTTTGTTTTTTTCAGAATCGTTTAACCACAGGGACCGCAGAACTGTGAAACAAAGTGGTTGGAATTAATGACCTTTTATTTATCCGTCATTCTGGTCAACCTCACTTCTGAGTTTTGCCAGTATTCGCCTGTGAGGTTGGCAGGAGTAGATGGCTGTCCATCCTTTGAGAAACGGGTTATTTCTCATTCTAGCGACCGGTGGCCCACAGCCCACTGGCTTCAAGATCAAAGATATTGATTCAACAGTCACTTTGAAGTGCGGGATGTTGAATAAATAATGAAAAATCATTAACATAAAAGAGAAATTTAAATACGCGTTCACCTTCACACGATCTGTATTTTCTTGATACTTTTGAACTTGTCTTTTTTTAAAAAAAAAAAAAATAGCAGATTGCAAATGTGTAGCCAAATGAGCTTCAACTCTTGATCTTCTTTTGTCTGTTTTTCTACAAAAGTTTTTTTTTCTACATGATCAATCAGTGGACAACAGATGTGCTTTGTTCAGTAAAGGTTATGTGATTCCTTCAAGCAAGTTCAAACGTCTATTCATATGCCATATCTTTGTGGTTAGTTTTTTTTTTCCAACACACAGTCGCCTGCTGGATGGCCCAAAGTCACCCAGATGGCTTTCATGCCTAAGGGGGGACTGGAATTCACCATCTCCTGGTGATTGACTCCAAGTCAAATCTTCCTCTCCACCTTCTCCTTCTCCTTCTCCTTCTCCTCCTTCTCCTTCTCCTTCTCCTTCTCCATCTTCTCCTTCTCCTTCTCCTTCTCCTCCTCCTCCTCCTCCTCCTCCTCCTTCTCCTTCTCCTCCTCCTCCTCCTCCTCCTCCTCCTCCTCCTCCTCCTCCTCCTCCTCCTCCTTCTCCTTTTCTATGAAGTATTAGTACCACTTTATAAAACCCTGGTAAGACCACAACTGGAATACTGCAGCCAATTTTGGTCACCATATCACAAAAATGATGTTGAGAGTTTGGGAAAGAATTCAGAGAAGAGCAACTAAGATGATCCAAGGCCTGGAGACCAAAACGTACAAAGAACGGCTGCAGGATTTGGATTTGACCAATCTAAAGAAAAGAAGAAATAGGGGAGACATGATAGCAGTGTTACAGTATCTGAGGGGCTGACACAAGGCAGAGGGGGCCAGGTTGTTCACCAAAGCACCTGAGAGTAGGATGAGAAACAAAGGTTGGAAAGTTGGAAACAAAAGAGAGAAGCAACCTGGAATTAAGCAGAAACTTCCTGACAGTGAGGACAATCAGTGGAACAGCTTGCCTCCAGAAATTTTGGGTGCTCTAATTGGAGATTTTTAAGAAGAGACTGGACATTCACCTGTCTGAGATGGTATAGCTTCTCCTGCTTGAGCAAGGGGCTAGACTAGAAGACCTCCAAGGTCCCTTCCAGCTCTCTATTCTATTTTATTCTATTCTATTCTATTCCTCCTCCTCCACAACCTTTTACAGATTTCTTTTTTTACATTTTAGTACAGCATCATATCTAAAAATGTAATAACAGTTATAGGCAATGCCTCAAAAAATGGGCTAGTGTGCTTGGTCCGGAATATCAAATCTTGTTGAAACAAACTCGCTGCATTGCCATTGTAAAATTGTCAAAACATCCCTACTGACCATGACTGTAATTATTTCTGCTTGGGAATGAAAGATTTGATCAGCTGAGTACATTCTCTCTCCTCTTCTCCATTTTTTTCTTGTAACTTGTTTCCGTCTATCTTATTATTTCCCTCTGCTGCTCAATCAAATGTTGCATATCCCCTTGATGGTGATGAAAATCTGTATTTATTTGCTCCTGTTATCTTGAGAAGTAAAGGAAAAGAAATGGGAAAAGAGGAAAAAAAATAACGTGAGTGATTGAGCAGTTGGACACCCAAAGAAATTTGTTGATTTTCCTACTTAACAATGTTGAGGTTAACATGTTCACTCTTTCTAAATATCAAAAATAAAGGGTGTGCAACATGTAACTGGCTTTAAGGAATTATTCCGAAAGTCTCAGTTCTCAGATAAATACAGAACACTTGAACAAAATATCTCAGGGGCTGCCCCAAAGAAGAGGGAGTCAAGCTGTTCTCCAAAGCACCTGAAGGCAGGACAAGAAGCAATGGATGGAAACTGAGCAAAGAGAGAAGCAACCTAGAACTAAGGAGAAACTTCCTGACAGTGAGGACAATTAACCAGTGGAACAACCTGCCTCCAGAAGTGGGGAATGCTCCAACGCTGGAAGTTTTTAAGAAGAGACTGGACAGCCATTTGTCTGAAATGGTATAGGGTTTCCTGCCTGAGCAGGGGGTTGGACTAGATGACCTCCAAGGTCCCTTCCAACTCTGTTATTCTGTTAATTAATCAGTGGATCAACCTGCCTACACAAAAGATTGTCTGAAATGGTATAGGGTTTCCTGCTTGAGCAGAGAGAGTTGGACTAGAAGATCTCCAAAGTCCCTTCCAGTTTTGTTCTTTTATATTCTGTACATTGAAGTACTTTGTAAGGAGATACGTCGATTACAAAGAAACATTAAGTTTCTTCCTTGCACTATTTGGAGGAATGTTCTGACGTCACCTGTCGCTTCTGCTTGGTAGACCAACTAGAAAATCAACTACACGATAAGACAAAAAAAAAATGTTATTTCATTGCTTTGGACTTAAAAAAAAAAAATCAACCTCCTCTGTCTGGGTAACAATTCTTGCATTTTCATCAAAATCCCCTTCCTTATTCTCTACAACTCTTCCTCACTTACTCATGTTCGTTCTTTCAAGGTCAAACTATTCCTTGGTATTCCTTGAAGTCAGACTCAGCAGCAGGAGGAGAAGGAGGAGAGGAAGAGAGGAGGAGGAGGAGAGAAGGAGGAGGAGGAGGAGAGCAGGAAGAGGAGGAGGAGGAGAAGAGGAGGAGAGAAGGAGGAGGAGGAGGAGAGAATGAGGAGAGGACGAGAAGGAGAGAATGAGGAGAGGACGAGGAGGAGAGGACGAGGAGGAGGAGAGCAGGAAGAGGAGGAGGAGGAGAAGAGGAGGAGAGAAGGAGGAGGAGGAGAGGTGGAGGAGAGAAGGAGGAGGAGAAGAAGAGAAGGAGGAAGAGGAGGAGGAGAGAAGGAGGAGAAGGAGGAGAGGAGGAGTGAAGGAGGAGGAGGAGGAGGACAAGAGGAGGAGGAGGAGGAGAAGGAGGAGAGGAGGAAGACAGGTAGAAGAGGGAGAGGAGGGTTTGACTTGGAGTCAATCACCAGGAGATGGTGAGTTCTAGTGAGGAGACGGTGAGTTTTTCTGCACATTATCCTTTTCCATCGGCCCAAAATCTGTCATAAGTGTAGATTTTCTAGAGAATATTAGACTGTATGTGTGGATATGTATTGACAATTTATCTTATCGAAATTCTTGCTTTGATTGGTTCTCACAAAGTTGAGCTGGAACAACCTTCCAAAGCACATCTAACATTTTAGCCTGGGTATCATTCTGTGATAAAACGATGGGTGTATGTATCAGAGCATTGTCCCAAAGGTGCTTTTCAAAAAGGCACCTGATCCTCCTTAGTTCATTTGCTTGGCCTCCGAGATCACTGCAGCAACAAAATTGAAAGATGTTTGCTCCTTGGGAGGAACGCTATGGCAAACCTAGAAAGCATCGTTTTATAAAGCAGAGACATCACCTTGCCAACAAAGGTCCATATAGTCAAAGCTCTGGTTTTCCCAGTAGTAATGTATGGCTGTGAGAGTTGGACCATAAGGAAAGCTGAGCAGTGACGAATTGATGCTTTTGTGGTGCTGGAGGAAGACTCTTGAAAGAAACGGACTGTCAACGCTGCAAACGAACCCGGCTGAAGCCGTTTTCCTTCGTTTTCGTTTGGGAGGGGGAATGAGCATTTCGTAATTTAGACAAAACAACAAATTGTTCTGTGGGAACCAAGGTCACTGCTGCTTGAGTTTGGGCAGGCTGAAGCTTTCGCTAGAAAGCCCGCCAAAGTAGTTGATTGGGGAATGTGATCTGTGACATATTGTTGGGAAAATTAACTTTGTAACACTGTAACCTTTGGAAGAAAACGTCGGCCTTGGTTTCACTTTTGAATGTGCTGATATTTTGTAGCCAAATAAATATGTTCTCTAAGGAAATATCCTGCCTTGGAATTCTTTATTTTCTGTTCTCATCTACTGGAACCATGACACAGACTCTTGAAAGAAACAGAACAGAACAACAGAGTTGGAAGGGACCTTGGAGGTCTTCTAGTCCAACACCCTACTCAAGCAGGATACCATATACCATTCCAGACAGGTAGCTGTCCAGTCTCTTCTTAAAAGCTTTCAGTGATGGAGCAGCCACAACTTCTGAAGGCAAGCCATTGTGCTTTAATTGTTAATTGTTCTCATTGTTAGGAAATTTCTCCTAGTTCTAGCTTGCGTCTCTCCTTGATTAGTTTCCATCCATTGTTTCTTGTCTATACTATAGAAAACTATGGGCAGTGCTTTTCTCTCTGTTTTTAGAGCTTCCAGTACAGATAATCCTCGCTTAATGACTGCTCTGTTTAGTGATGGTGCTCGCATTTGCAACCATCACAACATCATTCAGTCACATGGTCACCCTTTGTGTCCTTCACAATCATCTTCCAATGAACAGAGTCAATGAAGAAGTCAACAGCAGAATTGCAAGTTGCGGTCACATGGACTACAAGGAGATCCAATCAGACAATCCTAAAGGAAATCAAACTCTGACCGTCCTTTGGAAGGACAGATCCTGAAGATGAAACTCAAATACTTTGGCTCCCAAATGAAAAGAGAGGAATCCTTGGAGAAGACCCTGAGGTCAGGAAAGATGGAAGTCACATGGAGAAGGGGACAGCAGAGGATGAGATGGTTAGATAGTGTCATCAACACAATGACCATGAATTTGGGCAAACTCTGAAAGACAGCAGAGGATGGGGGTGGGTGGGACTGGTGTGCTATGGTCCATGGGGTCATAAAGAGTCAGCCATGACTTAGTGCAGTGGTGGTGAACCTATGGCACGGGTGCCAGAGGCGGCACTTGGAGCCCTCTCTGTGGGCACATGTGCCGTTGCCCCAGCCTCGCCTCCCCCAGCCCCAGCCTCGCCTCCCCCCTTCTCTTCAGCAGCTCCCCTGAAAGAGAGTCTCCTTTGAGCATGGCCCACATGGAGCAACGCAGCCAAGGACATGGCAGCCAGGCAGCATAGACAAGACTCTGCCCTCACACCCCATCGTGCACAGTTGATGTTGCAGGGCGTGGGCAGAGGGCGTGACCATCACTTCTGGGCTGCCTGGGGTGATCTGCGGCGGGCCCTGGAGGCAGTGAGTGGCCCTGTGGGCAGGTGGGGTGGGGATGGAGGTGGGGAAGGGGGTGGAGCAGGGGCGTGGCCAGTTTTTGGGCACTCGGTCTCTAAAAGGTTTGCCATCATTGACTTAGTGAATAACAATAAATACTCTGGAAGAACAAAGAGTCGGAAAGAGTGCAGAGAAGATAAACAAAGATGATTAGGGGGCTGGAGGCTAAAACATATGAATAATGGTTGCAGGAATTGGGTATGTCTACTCTAGTGAAAAGAAGGACTAGGGGTGACATGATAGGACTGTTCCAATATTTGATGGGCTGTCACAAGGAACGGGGGGTCAACTCATCTATCAAAGCACTGGAAGGCAGGACAAGAAGCAATGGATGGAAACTAATCAAGGAGAGAACCAACCTAGAACTAAGGAGAAAGAGTTAGAACTATTAACCAATGTTTAGGCTTGCCTCCAAAAGTTGTGGGTGTTCCATCATTGGAGGTTTTAAAGAGGAGACTGGGCACCGACTCCGTTATTGTGTTAAATATCTGACAGCACAGTTTCCTCATTTCCTCAAAATCGCACCAGCTTCTCCCAAAGTTGTCCTCAGAGGAATAACCATCACATCCACTTTGAAAGTTGATTTTCAGTGGAAACTTTAAAGTGAAAGAATGTTTCCTTTCCTTATCACGATGCCCGAGTCTGATCATTATCATCTAATAGCGATCAAGGTGTGCAAAGATTAGAACACTTGCAAGAAGGGAAGGTGAAAGAAGGAGAACTAGAAAAAAACAATGCAGCCAGAAATGCAGAAATAACCTAGGAATGAGTCATTGTTCGTTAAATTCAAGTGATAACAGCATGTATGAATGGGCCAAAAGGAACAGAACAGAATAACAGAATTGGAAGGGACCTTGGGGGTCTTCTAATCAAACACCCTACTCAAGCAGGATACCACATACCAGGGCTGTAGCCCGGGACTAACCAACATTCATGCATTGCTAGCTTTCTTTTCCTCCCATATGGACAGTGAGATGTTAATAGACAAGTTACAAGAAACAAGTCATTATACAGTATCCCTTCTCTTCGTTAAACTAGACATACCCAATTCCAGCAACTGTTCTTTATATGTTTTAGCCTCCAGTCCCCTAATCATCTTTGTTGCTCTTCTCTGTACTCTTTCTAGAGTCTCAACATCTTTTTTACATCGCGGTGACCAAAACTGGATGTAGTATTCCAAGTGTGGCCTTACCAAGGCATTGTAAAGTGGTATTAACCCTTCACGTGATCTTGATTCTATCCCTCTGTTAATGCAGCCAAGCACTGAGTTGGCTTTTTTGGCAGCTGCAGCACACTGCTGGCTCCTATTTAAGGGATCGTCCACTAGGACTCCGAGGTCCCTCTCACAGTTACTACTATTGCAGGAGACCCTACCTATACCATTTCAGACAAATGGTTGTCCAATCGCTTCTTAAATTCCTCCAGTGTTGGAGCACCCACAACCTCTGGAAGCAAGTTGTTCCACTGATTAATTGTTCTCATTGCTAGTAAATTTCTCCTTAGTTCTAGGTTGCTTCTCTTCTTTGTTACTTTCCATCCATTGCTTCTTGTGTTGCCTTCTGAGTCTTTGGAAAATAAATTTCTTTCTTCTACCTATGGTCTATAGATTTCAGAGACCTGAATTTGAAAATTAGTGACATGATGGAAGGAGACTGAAAAAAAAAAAAAAACACGGAAAAATGAGGCTGCAGGAGAAAGACATAACAACCTTTCATTCTTGTTGAATTCTTTTCCTTCTGGTTAATTTTCAGTTTATCTCCTGTGTTGCTTTTTTTTTTCTTTTTCTAAAAAAAAAATGCAGACCATTTCTTCCTCAAATTAATTTGCTTAAACATTCATGAAGGGAAACATTTTTAATAGGTATGTGCACATGTTTTTCAATTACTAGCAAACTGGGGCAGTCAGTGAACCGTGAATAATGAGAGTTTTCTGTTGTCAGTTTGTTTGTACCAGCTATGATAGTACATGTTGCATTGTTAGTGGCTTTTTCCCCTCTTGTGGAATGTTACAATTTTTTTTAAAAGGAAGGGGGCGGAAAAAACCAAGAATCTCTTGTATTATTTGTATTTTGCTGCCTTGACATCTCTCCAAGTTCTCTGTTTTGTTGAATGAGGGGAAATTTACAAACTAGGATTCCAGCACGAGAAGGACTTCTGATGCATAGAAAAATTGTCCAGAGTGCAAAGATTCCAGGGTCTATGGACATTCTCTCTCATCCGGGTCATGATTGTCCCAAAGCAGGAGACCCTAAACTATTTCAAACTGTTTTTAAAAAACCTCCAGCGATGAAGCACCCACAACTTCTGAAGGCAAGCCGTTTCACTGGTTAATTGTTCTCACTGTTGGGAAGTTTCTCCTTAATTCCAGGTTGCTTCTCTCCAATGGTATAGGGTCTCCTGTTTGAGCAGGGGGTTGGACTAGAAGACCTCAAAGGCCCCTTTGAGCTCTATTTGGATTCTGATTCATCAGTTAACTACATTGCAAGGCACAAGGGCTTAGGTTACAGAATCTTGTAAGCTAGATTGGTCAATTTTAAAGCCCGTTGATTGGAACATAGGTCAAAGCCACCCCTCACTGATTCTTTTGTTCTGCTTCCTAATTCTCTTTTGATGCAGGGAGATGTTGCTACCTATTTGCCTAAGAGGGAGGAAATAATACTATGGTGCTGGAAAAGACTCCTGCGAATCCCCTGGACTGCAAGGCGATCAAACTGGTCAGTCCTAGAGGAGATCAACCCTGACTGCTCTTTAGAAGGCCGGATCCTGAAGTTGAAACTCAAGTACTTTGGCCACCTAATGAGAAGGAAAGACTCACTGGAGAAGAGCCTGATGCTGGGAAAGATGGAGGGCAAGAGAAGAAGGGGACGACAGAGAATAAGGTGGCTGGATGGAGTCACTGAAGCAGTAGGCGTGAGCTTCAATGGACTCCAGAAGATGGTAGAGGACAGGAAGACCTGGAGGAACGTTGTCTATGAGGTCGCGATGGGTCGGACATGACTTCGCAACTAACAACAACAACAATGTGTACCTGTCATTTATTAATTAGTAAGCATCCTTTAAGGAGCGTGATGGCTCAGTGGTTAAAGATGCTGAGCTTTTCAGCTGGAAAGCTGACAGCTTGGGTTTGAGTCCCCATCTCCACGCAACTGGGTGAGCTCCTGTTTCTGCCTCATCTCCTGCCCACCTAACAATTCAACAGCATGCAAATGCAAATAGATTAATAGGTACCATTTTGGCAGGAAGGTAACAGTGTTTCAGGCACCTTTGATATATAGCAATGCTGGCCACATGGGGAAAGTCTTCAGATAATAGTGGCTCCTTTCACCAAGAAACAGAGAGGAATACCACGCCCTAGAGTTGGACACAACTGGACAGGGAAAGCAACCAAGCATCTTTTACTATTCCAAGGCTAAAGGTATTCCTTGAGCCAAACTTGGAATACTGCATCCAGTTTGGGTCACCACAATGTAAAAAAGATGCTGAGACTCTAGAAAGAGTGCAGAGAAGAGCAACAAAGATGATCTGGGGACTAGTAGCTAAAGCATACAAGGAACGGTTGATGGAATTGGGTATGTCTACTTTAATGAAGAGAAGGACAAGGGGGGACATGATGGCAGTGTTCCAGTATCTCAGGGGCTGCCCCAAAGAAGAGGGAGTCAAGCTCTTCTCCAGGGCGCCTGAAGGCAGGACAAGAAGCAACGGATGGAAACTGATCAAGGAGAGAAGCAACCTAGAACTAAGGAAAAACTTCCTGACAGTGAGAACAATTAACCAGTGGAACAACCTGCCTCCAGAAGCGGTGAATGCTCCAACACCGGAAGTTTTTAAGAAGAGACTGGACAGCCACTTGTCTGAAATGGTATAGGCTTTCCTGCCTGAGCAGGGGGTTGGACTAGATGACCTCCAAGGTCCTTTCCAACTTTTTTATTATCTATCATTATCATTATCGTTATCATTACCATTGATCATCGCACAGTCAGCCAGATGTTCAGACTGGATTTGGCATTTTTGTCTACCAATCGAGTCCTTCCCAAGGACCTGGGATAGGCAGACTTGGATGTTTGATGGTATTACAGATATTGTCGCAGGATGGAAGCAGTTCCTAGTAAGGCTGCCTTTTGCAATTGACTAATGGAGAATTTGTCAATGCCAATGCCAATGGTATTATTATTATTACTATTTCTATTACTATTACTATTATTATTATTATTATTATTATTATTATTATTATTATTATTATTATTATTATTATTATTATTATTATTATTATTATTATTATTATATTGAGCTTTGGGTTATGTTCTTGCACAGAAAAAGGTAAGGGGGTGTGTTTGTTTGGTTTGTAAGTCCTCCAGATGTCTCTTTGTAGGCTCAGACTCATAAACAGATGTGTGACAAGCATCCCAGATGACATGGATGCCTTTACATTGGCTTCTGAATGGGATCATTTGATAGTTCTACTTACAGTTTGACTCTAACACTTAATTAGCAGTCAATGGCTACTCCCTGGCATGATCTCACAACTTTGAAGCCACATTAATAACTTCCAGTGTTTCAGCACAGAGGAAAGGATTGGGGTGTGTAGTTGGAAGTCCATAGATTGCTTAAAGACTCTTGCTTGGTAGAATCGAGAGAAAATAGAATACAGCAAAAAGAAAGTAAATCCAAAGCTCTCTTTCTATAAAATATTTGTGGGATGTTGTTGATCAAGATTCCAATAAAAGTTCCAATGAAGACGGTTCATATGTATAACTAGTTGAACTAAAAGCCAGCCAGCCAGAGTGTGGAAAGCATAGAAAAACCCTGTAAGTTTCCACCCTCAAAAAATGCTTATCTATCATTATACAGGCATGGGAGAGGGTTAGTAACTTCTGCTTTTATATAAACTGCTGCATGAAGAGTGGTTAGAGATCTTGCTTACTTAAGTATCCAAGTACATAATAAAAGCTTGCTGTCAAACTGCTCAGAGTCTTTTCCCAGCCTTAGGGAAAGACCCAGCTTTCTCCAGATCTGAATAAATGTGTAACCTAGAGAGATTGGTCTTTATCTCNTGGGAGAGGGTTAGTAACTTCTGCTTTTATATAAACTGCTGCATGAAGAGTGGTTAGAGATCTTGCTTACTTAAGTATCCAAGTACATAATAAAAGCTTGCTGTCAAACTGCTCAGAGTCTTTTCCCAGCCTTAGGGAAAGACCCAGCTTTCTCCAGATCTGAATAAATGTGTAACCTAGAGAGATTGGTCTTTATCTCATTGTCCGCAATGAACCAAGCTTGAGCTTTTGATTGATATTCCTATTGAGGATCAAAAGCAGTAGGTTAAGACTCATCTTGATAATGCAATACACTCCCTAGAGAGTGGAGTGGAGTGGAGTGGAGTGGAATAGAGTAGAGTAGAATAGAGTAGAGTAGAGTAGAGTAGAGTAGGGTAGGGTAGGGTAGGGTAGGGTAGGGTAGAGTAGAGTAGGATAGGGTAGGGTAGGGTAGGGTAGGGTAGGGTAGGGTAGGGTAGGGTAGGGTAGGGTAGGGTAGAGTAGAGTAGAGTAGAGTAGAGTAGAGTAGAGTAGAGTAGAGTAGAGTAGTTGGAAGGGACCTTGGAGGTCTTCTAGTCCAACCCCTGTCAGGCAGGAAACCCTGTACCATTTCAGACAAATGTTCATCCAATCTCTTCTTAAAAACTTGTGTTGGAGTATTCACAACTTCTGGAGGCAAGTTGTTCCATTGATTAATTGTTCTCACTGTAAGGAAGTTTCTCCTTAGTTCTAGGTTGCTTCTCTCCTTGATCAGTTTCCATCCGTTGCTTCTTGTCCTGCCTTCAGGCGCTTTGGAGAATAGGTTGACTCCCTCTTCTTTGTGGCAATCCCTGAGATATTGGAACACTGCTATCATGTCCCCCCTTGTCTTGATTTACTTGGGTGACATGGTTTACTTTGTTAAAATAAAGACATTATTTGCCTCAGTGATAAGTTTGAGTAGACACAACCCATTTTTGTCCAATGTGCAAGGAAAGGCTTCTCTCCCCTCCCCCATTATTGGGGAGAGGGGGAGTGCTTCCAGCCTGGATGACTTTGAAGTTGCTCATAACCTCTGCTAAAGCTCTCCAGCTTAGCAGATCTCTCGCAAGCAGCAAAATGGGTTTAATGTCATATGGGTCTAATGTCATATGTCATATACAGTATTTGCAGCGAAATGGGTCTAATGTCATATGTCATATACAGTATTTGCAGCATTGACATCTAAACTGATTCATCCAAAGCACCTGAAGGCAGGACAAGAAGCAATGGATAGAAACTAACCAAGGAGAGAACCAACCTAGAACTATGGAGAAATTACCTGACAGTTTGAACAATTAACCAGTGGAATGACTTGCCTTCAGAAGTTGTGGGTGCTTTATCACTGGAGATTTTTTTAAGAAGAGACTGGACAGCCATTTGTCTGAGATGGTATAGGTTCTCCTGCTTGAGCAGAGGGCTGAACTAGAAGACCTCCAAGATCCCTTCCAACTCTGTTATTCTGTTAGTTTGGGTTTAAGGTAGATAGAGAAAGATGTCATGGTTCTGACAAATGAAACTCTTCAAAGAAATTCAAGGCATTGTTTACCTTAAAGAATCTTTATTTGAGAAGCATAGCATCGGCACTAACACAATTGAAGCCAAAAACTGGATTCCCCTCCCCTGAGCACATAGTATCAAAGCACAATTCCCTCCTCTAATTAACAGTCATAAATCACATTCTCCAATTAGTTTGAAATGCAGGCTTTCCCTCCAGTTCTCCAGCCCGCCAATTCTTATCATCTCTTATTTCAATAACCTTGGTTCACAAACTAGGTTCTTTATTGTTATGTCTAGATAAACCAGTGTTTCTCAACCTTGGCAACTTTACGATGTGTGGACTTCAACTCCCAAAATTCTCCAGCTAGCAATGCTAGCTGGAGAATTCTGGGAGTTGAAGTCCACACATCGTAAAGTTGCCAAGGTTGAGAAACATTGAGCTAAACTCTCATGCACATTCCTCCCCCCAGCATCATCTAACTCTAACTCTAAAAGTAAAACATAAGAAGAAAATGTTTTTGCTTTGACAATTGACCAGAAAACTTTATGCATGCATCCGTTAAAGCATCTAGAATTAAGGTGAATTTAAAGCAGCTTTTACTTTTCATCCACATAGATTTTGCCAATAAGGGAAAAAAAAGATAAGTGTTGCTGATTCAATTTCTCCAGCTCAGATTTACCCATCTTCAGCTTTACCGGAGCTATTAATAATGTTATTGTCTATTTCTCCTTTTGTCTGGAAATTGGGGATCACTGAAGTCCATAGCAATTCACTTAATCCTCTAAACTTCTTTATCAGAACTCTTGTGAAGAATAGCAATGGTCTCCATTAATGTTAATTAACACAAGTTCAATTTTTGCAGGTGCCAAATAGAAACAATCCATTTATTCCCCCCTCCCCCCACCGGGACAGAAGTTTAATTACATTAAGAAAAGACATCAAGCGAAGAAAATATGAACATTTTATTCCTCCTGCTTCTAAAAGCATTGATTTAAATGCCGGTATAATAATGAGCACACTTATATTTGCAAACCTAGATTTGATATCAGTTAAAGTTCCAAGCATCCAGTCAACAGGTTATTAGCTGAGAATTGAATCCTCCATTAAGATTATACAGATGTATGGATATTAATATGTATATTCCATAAGGCTTCTCCGTTAATCTCTGACTGATATTGCTCGATCATCCTATTTTCTGAACATTTTCAATAAAGGCACAAGATACTTCCTAGTTTCAGAGTTCTATTTTTACAACTTTCTACCTTTACTAGATTAATTTCAAGTGCAAAGGATCAAGACCATACCTTAAATTGCAGTTCAAAGATTTAATGTTCAAGCCTATGCACAAGAATTGAGTCAACTAAAATTCAGTAGTAAATTGGCCCCAGATAAGGGTTAACAGAATTCAAGAGGGGATGGACTGGGTCCGTTTGTGGCAACATAACGACTCTAAGCTAATGACATGCTTGACTTTATCCCCCAGCTTTGCTTGCTCTTCTCCTACACTAGTACAATACAGAAAATACCACATCCATACCATTCAAGATGGGTTTTTAATCCTTATTTAACACTTGACAACTTTAATAGTATTTATATTCATGTTTTGATTGTATTATAAGCCACCCCAGAGTCTCTTTGTATCAGGAGATGGGAGGGCATATAAATTTAACAAATCACTCAATGGACAAATGGATTCAATCATCACATGTCATTATTATTTTATTTTATTTTATCTTATTAATTTATATTTTATTTTATTTTTTATTATTTTATTTTTATTATTTATTATTTATAGTGTTCCAATATCTCAGGGGCTGCCACAAAGAAGAGGGAGTCAAGCTCTTCTCCAAAGCGCCTGAAGGCAGGACAAGAAGCAATGGATGAAAACTAATCAAGGAGAGAAGCAACCTAGAACTAAGGAGAAACTTCCTGACAGTGAGAACAATTAACCAGTGGAACAACCTGCCTCCAGAAGCTGTGAAGGCTCCAACACTGGAGGTTTTTAAGAAGAGACTGGACAGCCATTTGTCCGAAATGGTATAGGGTTTCCTGCCTGAACAGGGGGTTGGACTTGATGACTTCCAAGGTCCCTTCCAACTTTATTATTATTATTATTATTATTATTATTATTATTATTATTATTATTATTATTATTATTATTATTATTATTATTATTATTATTATTATTATTATTATTATTATTATTATTATTATTATTATTATTATTATTATTATTATTATTATTATTATTATTATTATTATTATTATTATTATTATTA